>NW_016239021.1:0-1080 GCF_001687245.7 Rhagoletis zephyria | reverse complement strand
ATATTACATAGTTACATCCCGAGCTAATAAAAGGAAGGTAAAAAAAAATTAAGACATTCGCATGCGACAAAAACAGAAGTCGCTTTCAAAGCAAAAAAATCAAACACTTATTTCTGCGAAACCTGAGGAAATATATTAATGCGACTTATTTTAGAATATTGTGCATTAATGTCTCTTAATAATTTTTTTATCTTATTCAAAAATATTGAGTAGTTTATTTTTTATTTAATTTTAATCACTTTCGCACGCGACATGACGCATGTGACATTTTGTTCCATCATACTCTTTATGTTTTTTTTTACTTTTTATGTAATTAGACATGCATAACACGATTATAAATGATTTTTAATATATTCAATTCATTTATTTTCACAACCAAAATTATAAACTTAACATAATATCTTTAATAAAGAAAAACAAAAATAAGTATATTCCTCTTATATATGTAAAAACAAAGAACGGAAACTAACTTAACTGAGAATAGTATTACTAATGTCAAATAAAGTTTTTTTTTTTAAGGAATATGCAGTCCCAGCTGCTTCTAACTGTTGGTCATCGCAGCAAAACGAATGCAATTGGGAACTAAATCCTCCCTATTATAATTGCCATTCGTACTGTCAACAGGTTTGTAACTTGAGAATAGAAATCGCTGCATCTTTTAGGCGCATCAAATATTACATAATTACATCCCGAGCTAATAAAGGCTTGGAAGGCTTTTCACTTCCTTCCATTTTTCGTCCAACTTATAATGTAGAGACAAATTTTCAATTTGAGCGGATGTCATAAAATACAATTTAAATTCCATTTGTGTTGTTCTCTGCACATTGATAAAACGATAGGGTAAAACCAAGGTTCATAGAATACAAGGTTACGACATCAGCCATGGCCGCCATCTTGATGACGTAGATGGCTGAATTTTTGGAGTTGCCAGATTCCTAAAAAATTTTCTTATAAAATACATTATTCTAGTCAAAAATACATCAAGTTTTATTTCAAATATGTGTAACCCTTATATTTACCGTTTCACAATTTGCGTCGAAGTTTGTGCTTTATTCTATAGATGTAGATGTAGATGTAGAT
>NW_016239020.1:0-1080 GCF_001687245.7 Rhagoletis zephyria | reverse complement strand
CGCTTATGGACGTTGAGCTGCAGGAGAAACTACAAGTGAACGGCGCCCCGCAACCTTTGTGCCACCAATGGACTGCCAATACTCACCGCTATGAGGACGACTCCCAAGTACTGGATTTAAAGATTTCTGGAGCCGATGCTTAAAAAGGTTATGTGATAAAAGACGTACACACGGTGCGGAAGCTTGAATTACCAACCCAGACGCTCGATCCACGCGGTTTGCAGACCAAATACACATACTTGAAGGGCTTACCATTGCCCTCCTATATAAACGTTGTGCCCAAGTTGCTAATTGGCCTCAACAATAGCCGTCTGGGCTTAAGTCTACGCTCTCGTGAGGGCAGCGATAACGAGCCGGTAGCCGAAAAGACGCGTATGGGGTGGACGCTGAAAGGGGTTACTGGCAAGCAGCAGCAACGGTCGGGGTATCATGCATTCCATACTTGCGACTGCGACACTGCCGCTGACGTTGAGTTACTGCAAGTTGTCAAGGATTATATATGCTTAGATAACCTCGAAGTCACACGAAAATTCAACAAACTGATGGCTAAAGAGGACGAATATGCAATCGAGCAATTGAAGTCAAATACGAAACGCATCGACGGGCGCTTTGAAACCGGCCTTATTTGGAAATACGCCAAAGCCACTCTTCCGGATAGCCTACCATCTGCCTTGCGGAGAGNACTTGCCGAAATCGTCTCATCCAAGATTGCAGCCTATGTGGCCAACGGGTACGCCAAACCTCTAGATGACGGAGCGTTATCGGAAAAGGGGTGCTGGTACCTGCCGATATTTCCTGTACGTAACACAAATAAGCCGCAAAAGGTCCGAATCGTCTGGGATGCGGCTGCTAGCACGAAGGGTGTGTCCCTCAACTCGATGCTTTTAAAAGGACCTGATCAACTTACATGCCTGGTATCTGTGCTGCGCAGGTTCCGGCAGAAAGCAGTAGCTGTGAGTGGGGAAATTCAAGAAATGTTTCATCAAGTCAGGATACGGTCGCAGGATCAGAACTACCAGCGTTTTTTGTGGTTTGAGTCAGGAGCTGTTAAGCCGTCAGTTTTCGTAATGACCGTGATGA
>NW_016239018.1:371-1080 GCF_001687245.7 Rhagoletis zephyria | reverse complement strand
ATACCACACTGATGGCCACTGCCTTGCCCGCGGGCAAAAGCTTAAAAGAACTTTCTATACATTTTGTATAGGCGCGAGCAGACTAAAAGCTCTATCTGCTCATCGCTGCTTTTAATCCTTAAACTCTTAAAGGCAGCGAAAATGCTGCCACTTCATTTATACTCTCCTAGCACATCGATCATCCTTCCTTTGACGAATTTTAAATCAGCTTCTTCATAACCATCATTTTCGCTTCTTACTACAACTTTAGCCTATCTCATTATCTTAGGTCATGTGACCGCAGCGTGGAAAACAAGAAATGAAAAATTTACACATGTTCAGAAATATAATCACACACTATCGCCGCCATTGATTGATGTGCGGAAGAGGCAAAAAATGGTGAAAATGCACCAAATGCAAACAGAGTAAAATATCAGAAAAACCACACAGAAAGGAAGTGGGCGCAGAAGAGGAGTGAGAACTCAATCAGACAGTTGAAAGAGCCAACGCCAGTGACGGCGTGGATTAAATGATTTTTAATGAAAAGCAACGACAGGCGGCCGAGGCAGCAGGCGGGCAGTCAGTTGAGCGGGGCAAACCGACAGAGTGCAACAAAATGGTAAAAGACATATAAGTTGCAAAAACTTAAAAACTGGCGAAGAGAGGAAGCAGCATGGTGCAATGCAAGGCTGATGGCCAATGCGACAGCTGCAGCATCAGCTGGCGCTTC
>NW_016239018.1:0-334 GCF_001687245.7 Rhagoletis zephyria | reverse complement strand
GAGAACTCAATCAGACAGTTGAAAGAGCCAACGCCAGTGACGGCGTGGATTAAATGATTTTTAATGAAAAGCAACGACAGGCGGCCGAGGCAGCAGGCGGGCAGTCAGTTGAGCGGGGCAAACCGACAGAGTGCAACAAAATGGTAAAAGACATATAAGTTGCAAAAACTTAAAAACTGGCGAAGAGAGGAAGCAGCATGGTGCAATGCAAGGCTGATGGCCAATGCGACAGCTGCAGCATCAGCTGGCGCTTCTGTTACGGCCTGTATAGCAGCGTGTACGTTGAGGGAAAATTGCATGATTGAAAATTACACTTGAGGCGTTCAGCAGGAAC
>NW_016239017.1:0-1080 GCF_001687245.7 Rhagoletis zephyria | reverse complement strand
CGTAGAGGTTGAATATCGGCTTTTGTTGTCGTTTTTCTAATAGAACTAAACCGAAAGTTGAAGCTGACGCGCGTAATTTGTACAACAATGTTTTAAAGTGCGATTGTTGTTGTAGAACACACACTATGCAATGTTAGAACTGTTTAAAAATATTTTTTCAGCAAAAAGTATCACAAAAGGTTAACTACATTTTTTCCAACGATCATATCACTGTACAACTCCACTTTTCTCTGTCCTTATCTTCCGCCTCAAGTGGTTGCAGCATTATTTTTGCCGTCAGCGACTTTACGAGGAATCCAGGCTGTGCCCGGGGTGACTTGTTCGGTCCATAGGGAACTTTCACCTTCCCCGCTCGTTCTTGAGCTTCTATAAGCAGCAACCACAAAGACCGGGTAGGTTTGGGAGTTTCAGTTTGTTCAACGACGACGGGAAAATCACCGTCATCATCGTTTGCAGTTGGAGTTTCCTCTTCCTTTTCTGCAGAAAAGCAGTACTCTTTGAGCACCTCGATTAGCTGTTGCGTAAAGAGACCACCATGATTGGTGTAAGAGACGTAGGCTAGAAAAAAGGACAAAAATACAAAACAAAAAAAATTAGAAAAGAGCTTTTTGTGAGTTATGTTGTGAAAATTAGGTGTTCGCTACTTTTCAGACAAGAGTACGCCGTGAGCAGGTGTTCACTGCCGTCGTCCAGTCCTAGCAGTCCGCGTTTTTCTTCAATCTCCTCCAGCACGTCGCCTATATCATCTGTTGCCCGGAGCGGTTCGGCGTCCTGTTCCGCCCAGGACACCTCATTTACTTCATCTTCAGTTACTCTGCAAGTCTAGTAGTGGTGGCAAAGTGGTAGTTAAAATCAAAATCAGAACCACAGCAAAGCATTATATCCTCTTATTTGGAGGTGCAGCCACTTACATCGACGATGAGCACTTTTGGCTGATCGGCCAGCGCCTCACACTCCTTGAGCATCTGGGTGATGTCCTTGATTCGAAAGAGAAGGTCACTACAGTGAAAAGCTAAGCAAAAAATATTTATAAAAAATCAACAATTGAGTTTTGTGCTCCATCAGTCATTTTCTATTTTT
>NW_016239016.1:0-1080 GCF_001687245.7 Rhagoletis zephyria | reverse complement strand
CCGTCGGGGCATGGGCGCAGATGAGCGAGATGTCGAAGAATCTCGCTTTAATGCGGATTCTGGCTAGACGCTCGTCCACCTCTCTCCCATTAAGGGTCCGGACATTCCAGGTGAATTCCCTCAAATCGTAGTCATTTAAACGTTTGCCGTGGTCGTCATCATAAGGGGGGTATCATCCGAGGCTTTACCTTGCTTCTTCACTGGAAGTGGTTTTTACATGGCGGGTCCCAAGCCCAGCGCACAACCCATTGCTGGGACGGGGGTGGTTTCGCAACCAAATACAGGTTTATATAGCAAGCCGCTTGCTCCAAGCAGACACCCGCGTGCAGCCGCACCTACTGGTGAACAGACGCTGCAAACTTCAGTGAGCCCTTAAACTGAATAAGTCGGAGTGGCCTCACCGAAGCTCCCTCTCTTTCTGCCGTGACCCAAGGCTCCACTCGGATTGGTTACCGCATCTCGCACATGGGTTGCTTACGTTACCCAGAGTGCGCGAACGAGGACGCAAGAGTTGGGATTGGGTATAGCCGTGCAACTGTAACTGCATACCCAGGGCAACGACTATNTTGGGATTGGGTATAGCCGTGCAACTGTAACTGCATACCCAGGGCAACGATTATACCCCATTGCACTCCTCCTGGCAGCCAAAATGATAAAATTACATCGCGGATGTTGACAGCACTGCCGAACTTACGATCCACACCCGTCTCTAGAAGGTGTATTGTAAGTCGGCTTGGAGGAAGCCATTCATCCCATACTCGACTTTCAACCTGACCGGTCAATAAATTCACATAAATTAAATTTGTACATCAAGAAAAGTATTTTCATTTTATAAGCGGAAAGTAGTCTCCGCGTTCGTACTAATTTCAATTTACATAATCATCTCTATTGTTTGTAACTCCACATGTAGCTCAGCTACTTGTACATTTAGACAGCAGCGGAGCTCCAATTGGAATCGGAGCTGTAACCCGGCGTTTAAAAAAAGAAAGAAAAAAAAACTATACAAGGTGTCCTAGAAGTAACGTGCCAAACTTTAGGGGAACGTAGGTGGAGGGAGTGAGCTCTCTGATAAAAAAAAAA
>NW_016239015.1:0-1080 GCF_001687245.7 Rhagoletis zephyria | reverse complement strand
TTAATGTTCGGCTCCGCCCGAACTTAGACTTTCTTACTTGTTGTTATTGCTTTCGTTGCTTGCTCAATTCGTTCAGTTCTCAGTTCTTTGTTGCGGCACCCTTTCTTCACTTGCCACACTATCAAACCACGGCCATGTTGCACCGTGACGGGCCGTTGATGGTTATTATTTTTTTTTTTTGATCTCTCATTCATTTGCATATATTTTTTAACACGCTTCGAGTGCCGCTTTTCATCTTTCAATTTGATCAAAAAACATGTTGTTGCTGTTGTTTTACATTCGGTTTATCAGCAGTGGTATTTATTGTTGCACTTTTTGGCACGTTGGATGATAGCTGCACCACGTAGGAACGAAAAAGTTTTGAATAAAACGTCGGCGGACACTTGGATGGATGTGTGACTGGATCGCAGTCGCAGCTACGTGCGTGGTTGGCGGATAATCGATTTTGTTTATGAATGAAATTGAAAAAAAGTAAAAAGTAATATATCGCCGTGATGAGAGCATTTTATGGTAGAAAAGGGGTTAAAAGTGCGGTAGAATTGTGTGGAGGTGTTAACAATTGCACCGTTAATAGCAAATGGAAGTGTTGGCGCTTTGAAAGGAAAAAGTTAAAATTCCAATTTTGTTCTTGCTGTGGTTATTTTTTCAACTTTCTGAAGTGGAAACTGAGAACGAAAAGGAGAAGAAAAGAAAGAAAATTCCTTTGAAAATGAAGATGACGATGAACATGAACGTGAACGTGAACACATACATGAAAATGAGTATGAACATGGATGTGAACTCATACATGAAAATAATCATAACCATGAACGTGAACACGAAGATTTACATGAACCTGAGTATAAACATGAACNCGCTATACCGAAAAAAAAAATTTAAATCAATAAATAGGTCGCTGAAAGCGATCAAACTTTTCCATGTCAATAATTTATGCGCGAAAAACTAACTTTTCGTAGAAGGGATATAGAATTTTTGAAAATTAATATCTTTTGATCGGAAAACTTTCTTTCTCTTCAGAAGTTTTTTGTTTTGTATTTTTTAATACTAGCGATTTTTTATGGGTCGCCCGTTGCATTTTTT
>NW_016239014.1:0-1080 GCF_001687245.7 Rhagoletis zephyria | reverse complement strand
TATGTATGTATGCAAGCAAGTTATACTGTTACTGGCATTCACTATAAATATTGCAACTAATTATATAGTACTTGCTGATTGCTCCACCTCTATTTATACACTTTTCTTCAACATTTGCTGATGCGCTAAATTTCTATTGAAACGGAATTTCGTTTCACGTTTGGATGTGAACTGCAGCTAAAATTTGCAGCAACTTCACAATTGTCGTTCAAAAATTGTCGCAGCTCCTTCGTGTTGCAAGTTCATGAGTTTGTGGAGGTGGGCGATTGCATAGTTGCATGTTGAATACGTTCGGTCCTTGTAATTCGCTCGACATCGTGTCGCAGCCGATGTGCAATTCGTGGCTGCTCGTCATAGCGCATTGTTTTTGCATTGCATTATCCTTTTTGGCGCAATTTAGCACGAATGCGAAGGCTTCAAAGCTCCAACCAACCAAAAATCAGGTATGTCAGTGCGTATGACAGTGCCGACGTAGACGAATAGTGCGGAAATGGAACGAATAGAAAACATACTAGTTTCACTCGTTAATGCAATTTTGGCATATATGTCTACTATATTAAAATATGTATGTACTATGCGTATGTGTATATTTGTAGCTGTAGCTGAATGTACAGCAGAAAAGGCTCAACAAGAGCGCAAACGTTTTCGCCGCCACTGACCAATATTAGTCCTTGAACACATACACACATGCACCATGCCATACAATATAGGTTGCTGCTGGTGATGAACGACAGTAAGCTTCATTCGCTGCCCCGCATCAAAATTCAGTTTAGCCCCGTTAACTTCAATAAGGAATCAGCTGGAATGCATATCTACTAAACCTACTTATTTATATATATATGTATGTGGCAATGTGAGTGCAAATAAATACATACATATACACAAATTGATATATCCTCTTCAGCCATCAGCCTGTGTTGCTTTTGCCTTGACAGTGAAAGTGGGTAGCACAAGTACGTATTGATGTGATATGTCTGTATGTGAGTTTGTACTTACATATATGTATGCAGGCCTAGCCGAACAGCAAACTCGTGGGCATGGTAAGGAACCAATCGCTTGCAATTCTTCAAGGTCACGGTC
>NW_016239012.1:0-1080 GCF_001687245.7 Rhagoletis zephyria | reverse complement strand
CTGAGAATTTGAAAGATTTTTGAACTTTATGGTCATCGCCAATGTTGGCATGTAAAAAAATGTACATGCATATTTACTTACGTAATACTTGATAATTTAGGCATTGTAAACAATAACAAATGTACTTAAGGCGAGCGAATACGAAGAATTGATCCTTTGCCAAAGTACAATTTCGAAATTTTAAGAAATATTAAATTCATACTAATGTCGAATTTACACTAGGCTTTGAAATTAGCAAAATTGTGTGCCTTTAATGACAATTATGTTAAATCTTTTGTAGTACAACAGAAGTTTATAGTTATATGAATCGATAAAGGTTATATGAATATCATCAGGATAAGAGTAAGGTAAACAATATTGGCACAGGTATTAGGTTGCACAAATTTAGAATATAAATAAATAAAATAAAATTCTAAAATTTAAATTAATTTAAAAATAAACTATTTTTTTAAAACAATAACATTTAAAAATCAGATGAAAATAAAATTAGAGAAAGAAAAAAATAAAAGTAAAAGTAAAAAATAAATAAGTCTAAAAATTAAATTAAGTTAAAAAAATTTATATTTTGATTTGAAAATAATATAATCTAAAAATTAAAAGAAAATTAAATTAAAAACTAAAAAAAATGCTTTGCTCGCGCGGCCATTGCGACTGTTGGTTTCGAACCTCGGATCTCCCGAATGGCACGCCAATGCTATCAAACTATCTTACCTACTGTCTTTTAATTGTCTTACAAAAGACTTGGAACTACGGTTGCCACTGGAATAAAAATTGCGTACCAAATTTTTTTAGGAAAACATTAGGGTGGTAAAAAAAGTAAAGTAAAGGAATTTTAATTTTTTTTCTCACCCCATAGGATGGTTCTACCGAAAAAATATACGCCTATTTTTTTATTTTAAAATCAAAAAATATTTAGAGGTCGCCCAAGGCGCTCCAAGTTTTCCATGTATTTTATTTATATGGGGGGGTTTAGTAGAAATGTCACCTAACAATTCTTCATATTTTTCGATCTGAAAAATCTGTTTCTCTTAATGAGATTCCCAATAATATTACCCAATTGTTTATTTAACCATTTATAAC
>NW_016239011.1:836-1082 GCF_001687245.7 Rhagoletis zephyria | reverse complement strand
AGCTAAGCAACACTCTTGGCGATGGAGGTGTGGATGCTAATGTACGTGACTTTTCTGTTTTTGCAATGCCTCTCTCTAACCTGTTTTCATTCCTTTCCTAGTCAATTGCCAGCGATTTGCGATCAGGCAAACGTGGCGTCTTTGCTGTAGGCTACGTCAGCAATAAGTTGACCCTTTTTGTAAGTGGCATTGGCGACCACAAGAATCCTTCTGGTGGGTATCAGGTGGCAGTGGATGAAACCCCTG
>NW_016239011.1:0-826 GCF_001687245.7 Rhagoletis zephyria | reverse complement strand
CTGATGGTGTCTTCAAGATCAGCAGTGCTCCAGTGGCAGTGCCTTCTGGTGTTCCCAGTGATATTGTCAAGTTTGTCTGCAAGGACTCATCTGGTGACAATCTGGTGGCAATGAGCTCCAGTGAAGTTGGTGCACTTCTGCTGCCTAAAGGGACTTATGAAAATACAGCAATTACAGGGCATAATGTGATAAACTGCTACCAGGATGGTATTTTTCATCTGTCGTCCAATGACGCTGGCTACTTCTATGCACTAACAAATGGGAACTTTCAAAAATATCATTTTGCGAAAGACAATATTAAAACTTCAACTGCGTGCAGTGTTGACGGTGATGAACTAGGTCAGCTATGCATCAGCGGAGACAGCATCTCTATCAAGAAAAAATGCGATGGCAGCTCCCCTTCTGGAATCATCTCCGGCTCCGTGGGCGCCAGCAACGCCTACCTCATAGACGACTCAAACACTGTCTACGCCTTTTCAGCTAGTCTCTTCAAAGAAGGCGGATCTGTAAAGCTGACCAAGCAAAGCAAAGAGAAGGCCTTTGTGGGAAAAGCCAAACCAAAGCCTCCGGCTCCTGATCCTAAAGGTAGGCAGATTAACTTTATCATAAACACCTTAAAAACTCTACTTTATCTCCAGAAAACACAACTAAAAGCAGCAATGCCCTTCTGATCGGTTTGGCTATCGTTGCCGTCCTTTTCATCATCTTAGCCCTCGTAATCTTCCTGCTCTACATTTTTGGCTGCTTTTCAAAGAGCAAGAAAAAGAATGAAGCAAAGAACTCAAAGAAAAGCACTATCAAGGGAGGCGGCAGCCAGAAAAGCAAA
>NW_016239010.1:0-1080 GCF_001687245.7 Rhagoletis zephyria | reverse complement strand
AAAATTTGCAATTGCAATGCAATCACCGATAATATAAAAGGAGGCTACAGCAACAAAACAAAACGTAATCATCTGCAGCTCACATAGCCGGTACAACAGTGTGTGTGTGTGTGTGTGTGTGTGTGTGTGTGTGTAGTGGCATACAAGGTTGCCGAAAGGTCGCTTGACCATGCCGTTGAATTGATTGCAGGGCAAGCTTTTTTTTGCGAGCAATCACCCGATTGATCGATCCAACGATCGTTTGCTGCGCTTCACTAATCCAAGCATATCAGCTAATTCACTGATCGTCAAGAGCGATACACTAAGCCGCCGGCCGCTTTATTCACCAGCAGCACCAACCACTCTGCTTGCTATGCAACGCTCATTTCCGCATGCAATGCAACTCTTAGACACTTGGCCAGCTGTGTTAGCGCCGCGCTGGCACACTTGTGTTGCCAAGATTTTTTTTCCCCAACTTGCCGGTGTGTGCCGGCCAACGATCGCGCGCGCTCAAGCCATTGCTCGTGCACCAGCTTCGCGTTGGCAAAGTCTGTCTCGCGCTAAGCTTCGTTGGCTTGTGTACAGCTTCGTTTTCTTACCAATTTCGAGCTGAGTATTGAGTGCTCTCTACTCTGAAGTACTCTCCACTGGGTTTTCCCCGCTCTGTAAGCTTTACAGTGGTAGGAGGGGTAGTGTGTTCTGGAGGAGTGCTGTGGCGAGTAAAGGGGAATGCGTTCAACATTGGGGAAGTTCAGTTAGCAGCTGTAGAAAGTATGTAAATATATTAACAGCGGGGTAGTTTAGTTTAAAAAGGAGAAATAGAAGGGGGTGGTTGATGTTAAAAATGGGTATGTATGTATGTATAACATTGGAGAAGTTAGTTAACAGCGGAGAAAAGCATTTTAAGACTACGTAGAGGAGTTATGCGGAGACTGGCTGATGTTAAAAATGAGGGTGGGAAAACGAAGTGGAGTTTAGCAGTGGCTGAGGCTATTAACAAAAGGGTTATTTTGTGTAGAGTAGATAAGGGGAAAAATGTAAGTCATAAAATAAAGGAGTAAAGCGCATTTGGGAAATGCCTAAACATTGCTTTTTATGTTT
>NW_016239008.1:0-1081 GCF_001687245.7 Rhagoletis zephyria | reverse complement strand
TGAGCTACACAGCAGGAGTTGATTGGCGTCGGAAAGCGGCAGCAACAAAGACAACTACACAGCAATTGAAATATGTAAAATACAAAGGACGAAACATAAAATTTAAGACGAAGAAGAAGAAGAAGAAGCAGTATCAGCAAATTGAGGCGAAGAGCACTGGCAACAGAATAAGTGAATGTAAAAGGAAACAGTCAACACCCNTACAAAACAGTCAATTTTACTTTTATGTTGTTGTTGTTGTTTTAGCAAACACTTCTGCCACTTGTCGTCCCTCATCAGCTGTCTAACCGTCGTCTATAGTCTTTCTGCTGTCTTGTTCCCTTTTTTTCTACAACCTCAAACCGCGCTGCTTCCTTTGGCCCTTCAACGATTTGCTTGCTTGTATTTTCCTTCCAGCCGTCTGGTCGAATTGGTTTTTGACTGTCAGTTGTCTTCCGCCCAATCCCACTCCTTCATACTTTTATAGTATATCCCTCTAATTCGCCCAACCACCTACGGCGCAAAATAATTTCGCCATGACGTCAACGGTAATAAGAAAGTGTTTCAATTGAAATACCAATTTCCGAAATATTGAAAACTGTGAGCATATAATTTAATTTAGTGGCATTTGAGCGCATAAGTAGAACTGAGCACACTTGTAGATCGCAGTCGTTTATATATGGCAAAAAGTGTGTATACTTCAGATTTAAATGTCATAGACTGTTAGGTGGGCTATAAAAATTAATTTGAATCATTCGTTTTGCCTAATATAATTGCAAAACGAAGACTTTAATTTATTTGAACTTTTGCTCTGGGGTTCTAGCCTGGGGCTAGCCAACAAAACCGGCAGCTCGTCTCCGTAGAAAGTCAGATTTTACAAAGATGGTACCTGCAGTGTTCTGTCGGTTATCCAGTGTCAGTCCTTAGATCCAACCGACTAGGTTTAAGCAGCCGTTAAGTGACTCCACGAGAGGGAGTTATAAATACATCTCTTTGATTGCGTTCTATGCTCAGCCACACTATTACGCTTTCCAACCTGATAGCTCTCTTGCCTTCTTAGAAACCCTGCCTGTCATCCCTTGGATGGGTCACAGGAAAGCCG
>NW_016239007.1:0-1081 GCF_001687245.7 Rhagoletis zephyria | reverse complement strand
ACCATTCAAAACAGGTGGCAACCCTATTCAAACATATTTCTGAATTGGGTATTTTTAAAATACTTTCCATTTAATACCCATATCATGATGTTTAATTTTATTTGTAACTAGTTTTGAACAGGTGGCAACCTTAATCAGGCTGTAGCTTCCATAAGGCAGACATTGAAGTATCCTGACTTGCACTCTGTTTTTTCCAAATTGTCCATAACTGATTTCCACCAGTATAATTTTTAACTTTACAGGTTTTTAGGAGCTCTGCATTTTAATTGGAATAGATTTGACAATGTCAAAGGCTTAATTAAATCGTTTTTATGCCTTAAACTGCTCGCTAATCTTGCGCTCTTCTAAATCGGTAGTTTGATAGAGCGCATCTATATTAAATTTATTTTTTATATATTTTTTTGTTTTAGGGCAACATGAAGGGTAAGCATTTGACGCGTAGTCACGCCATGCGTGAGGCCACTTCGCCACCGCGTACTCCTACACCACGTGCCGAGCACGGACAGGTGTCACCGAATGGCCAATCGGCCAACAATTATCAACAACAGCATCACCATCAGACGCAGCAGCAGCAGCAGCAGCAGCACAACATGGATGGCAATGAGAATATACACAATAGCAATAGCAACAACAACAATAATAACAACAACAACAACAAATTGCATGCACAATCAAATGCAGCCCGTGGCAATTCACCGATAATCGAAGCGCCTGCAGTGATTGTAACTAGTCAACACAACCAACAACAGCAGCAGCAACAACATCAACAACCGAATGTGGCACTATGCAACGAAACCGAGTTCCCCAAACTAACACCGCCGAAATCGACAAAGGGTGGTGGTGGCGCAGGAGGAGGCGGAGGAGGAGGTGGTGGTGGGGGCGGCGGTAGCGGTAGCGGCAATCAGCGCAATAATAACAACAACAACAGCAGTAGTAGCAGCAGCAATAATAGTAATGGCGTTGCTGAGGGCAGCAACAAAATAGAATACAACAACAACAATAACAATAGCAGAAAAATGACAAACACCGGCGCAAATGGCGGCGGTGGCAATAGCACCTATGATTCCACAAAAAATATAAC
>NW_016239006.1:0-1081 GCF_001687245.7 Rhagoletis zephyria | reverse complement strand
AAAAATCCTACAAGCATTAATGTGGCAATGAATGAAAGCAACTTTCTCCCGTCCTACCCTACTCATGTTTGTGTTGCGCTGAATTTGTGTGCCTGCATGCATTTGCGAATTAAAAGCGAACACTCGTCGCCGACAACCCAGTTCAGGTGCATGGCTAACCACCGAATATTTTCAAATACACACGCGCATGTATTTTCAAAGGTGGTTTGGTGGCATATTAGTAAACTTTTGTGTACCGATGCACACACACACACACGCATATAAGTAATATTGCACTCGGTTTTCACGTTTCCTACAAATGAACGTACATAATTGAAAGTTGCGTATACGCCCTGACTTCTCTCTGTTTCTTCTCACACTCATCCACTGCTCTATTTTCCCGGCTTAACGAGAAACCAAATTGCCGTTTTTTTCCGTTTGTTTGTATATTTACCCCGAATCCGCTCATATTTCTTTTGTTTTTTGATTTGNGCATGTATTTTCAAAGGTGGTTTGGTGGCATATTAGTAAACTTTTGTGTACCGATGCACACACACACACACGCATATAAGTAATATTGCACTCGGTTTTCACGTTTCCTACAAATGAACGTACATAATTGAAAGTTGCGTATACGCCCTGACTTCTCTCTGTTTCTTCTCACACTCATCCACTGCTCTATTTTCCCGGCTTAACGAGAAACCAAATTGCCGTTTTTTTCCGTTTGTTTGTATATTTACCCCGAATCCGCTCATATTTCTTTTGTTTTTTGATTTGATTTGTGTCTGCTTACTAATTTTGTGTACAGTTGGCGCGTGCGAATGGCGGAAACCATATTTATTCAAACATAAACATTTCGAAATATTTTGTATTGTTATGCTTTCAATTACCTTTCCAACGTTTATATGTATGTACTTACTCTGCCTCCCCTTTCGCTCTTACATTTTGCTCACATCCATACACCACTTACTCATAGCTGCAAGCTATCAATTTTAACTAAAAGCATCGGAACCTTTCACTATTGAATCCTGGTTTACCGTTCCTCTGGTGTAGAAAAACGGATGCTTGCATTAATTTGATTTTAGTAGCAATCGAGTGCTGA
>NW_016239005.1:320-1081 GCF_001687245.7 Rhagoletis zephyria | reverse complement strand
CCTCTCTCAGCCGCATCCAGCGCCAGGCCTTGCTCAGCGGCCTGAAGTTTACCTTTGTTGATCTGCAGCTGCCGCCGCGACCACCACCAACGCCGGCTTTTGGAGGAGGACGACCAGGAGCCCGAGGACATTGAGACGGTCAGCTCCGAGGTGAACCAGTCGGCGGTGCAACGAGCTGGAGTACCCGCTGCTGGCCGAGTACNTTGAGACGGTCAGCTCCGAGGTGAACCAGTCGGCGGTGCAACGAGCTGGAGTACCCGCTGCTGGCCGAGTACGACTTTAAGAACGACACCCGTAACCCCGACATGAAAATTGACCTGAAGCCGAATGCCACGCTGCGCCCCCCTCCGGAAGATGTTTGGCAACGGCCGCGCCCCCATCGGCGTCAATGTCCTCCCCTGTGGCGCTAAATCCGCGTCACGTTTTCTGTGAGTCGCCCTGGCTTTTGCTCTGGTCTGGCAGCTGCCGCTGCCTTTGTTTTGATTTTCCTCTCTCACGTGCAGCCGGCAACAGCTCCAGAGGCACATTGGCCAGCGGGCGCGCGCCTGAATTCTCAGACAAAGAAATTTCACCCGAAGACTGCCACCATCACCCCATCATCAGACAAGTATCCCCTTGTGTGTGTTTGTGTGTTCCTACCAGTGTGCTAACTTTCTCTTTCCTCTCTTTTAGCCGCATCCAGCGCCAGGCCTTGCTCAGCGGCCTGAAGTCGTCCTTTGTTGATCTGCAGCTGCCGCCACGACCACTACCAACGCCGGCGC
>NW_016239005.1:0-177 GCF_001687245.7 Rhagoletis zephyria | reverse complement strand
TTGGCGGCTGACGACGGCGGCGAGGCCGGAGCCGAAGTGCTCGGGGCGGCCTCTCGCTCTGTGGCGGACGTCTCCGCGGAGGACGAGTACCGCGCCAAGGACTTCACCAAGGAGCTGGTGGTGCGCGGGAACCACGCCGGCCGCCTCCGACGGGATCATCTTCCTGGAGACCTTCTC
>NW_016239004.1:0-1081 GCF_001687245.7 Rhagoletis zephyria | reverse complement strand
ACCCGTTTGCATTCTTTCTTATTTTTAACTTTCTTACTCTTAATTTTCAGCTTTGCATTATTTGATTCTTTATTAACGAAGGTATCAGTAATTGCATTCCTATTACTAGTCGGCACATTTTCTTCTGTTTGCTCTGAGGTAAAGCTTTGCTTTTCAATGACCTCTGGCAGAATTTGCCTGTTTATATTTGCGCAGAAATTTTCATTACATTTCTGCAATAAGTTATTTTCATAAATTTCTCGCTTCACTTTTAATAGTGGTGTTTGGAAAATTTTAACAATCTTCGATGAGCTTGGATCGGTACGTGGTATGGCCCGCCAACCGTTAGAAGTCTTTGTTATACGTATACGGTTCCTTTTGTCATAATCCTCACAACGCACCTCAACAATGCGTGTGTCATCCTGTTTAACCCATAGAAAAATTGGATTAACACGTGCGACTGGATCATCACTTGAGATTTCTTTAATAGGCTCCGGTGGTTTTTCGACCACTACTATAGGTTTACTTTCAATACAATTATTCACCTTTGGTGTATGCTTTTCATCATTTTTGGTTATTGTGGCCGTTGTTGCGACCGCTGGTGTTGTTGTGCAATCATCGGCAAGATAACATTTTGGTTCGTTCTTAATGTCACGCAGTAGTCCTTTGGTTGAACGACTGGGATCCTCTACCATCAAGTGACCGAATTTGGGTTTTTGCGCTGCTTTCTTTCTATTGGCACCTCCACGTACCCGCCGGCAAGGTTGCTCTTCAAATACTAAAAAGATGTCACGAGCCACTCTTCTTCGCTCAGATTTCCTATGGAAAACAAGCTGTTCACCTGGACTTTCCACCTCCGCCTTGATGGCATTTTTGCGTGCTTTTGGTGCCACAATTGCATCGGAACCATTGGTGTCCCTTGCGTGTGCGTCGTTTACCCTCGGCATTTTTTAGGGTAACAGCAATTTCGCTAACACCAATTAAAGGCGATTTTCATCTTTCGACTACCAACAAATGTTTCCATAAATTCCGACAGTAGATGATGTGGACCAAATCCAGTTGCTGTATTCGTGTTGCCTTTATCGGTATTCCACTGTTTCCA
>NW_016239003.1:254-1081 GCF_001687245.7 Rhagoletis zephyria | reverse complement strand
ATTAAAATAACCCACATTTTTCCACGAGTATAGTTATGATTTTATATTCATACATATCTCCATGCCAAGTTCCAGTACTCTACCACAAAAACTTTCAGAGGTAGCAGTATGAAAAATTGCGTTTGTATGGCAGATCCCACGCCCCTTTGTCTAATCGAGATGAAAGCTAAATGACACCCGTGTGCGATTTTTCATTATGATCGGTTGAGTAGTTAAAGCATGAAAGCGTAACAAACAAACCAACTCACTTTCGCATACATAATATTAGTAAGGATTATCCAGTACAGACCATTAAAATAATTTTTAGAGGCGAGCATTTTTTATACAGACTCAAATACAGAAACGCAAAATATTACACCAGGTCATATACATTTTTTTTCCTTTAATTGTTTGTGTTCAACGAAAAACTATTATTAAGTAAGAAGTTACGCTTTGGTTACGCGCTTTCTCAAGACAATATTTCAGAAATGTGAAGTAGCACCTTGTCCTTTATCCTACACTGAGGGAAATAATGCATAGTAAAAATGAATACTTTATATTTGATTATCGTTTAAAAATGTTCGTATTTAAAAATAATATTTTCATACAAAATTTATTACGCACGTATTTGACTGTTCACATCTGAGTATGTATATGCACACGCACCCCAAGCATGCAGAGCGCTGCTCTGAGAGCGGTGACAACAGTACATTTCGAGGATAAAATATACACAATTATGTGTTTTTTTATGAACAAAATGTAGGTTAAGGCTGTGTGCGAGTTCGTCTAAATTGCTACCTAAATAGAGAAAAATCCTAAATCACTGGAAAGTGTCGGTAACGCAGTGA
>NW_016239003.1:0-135 GCF_001687245.7 Rhagoletis zephyria | reverse complement strand
TTTAGATTTTCTGCGAGCATACTTTTCAACCTAAATTGAACAGTCAAATATATTTGAGCGAGCGATTAAGGGCCGGTTACTCAATTTCTGGTTAACACTTATCTCCGGTTAAACTTAGTTATCGACGTTACCGAC
>NW_016239002.1:0-1081 GCF_001687245.7 Rhagoletis zephyria | reverse complement strand
ATTTCGCTGCCATCGCCATAGAAATATAGTTAGCTTTCGTCAAAGAAAAGAAATATAATAAGTAACTTTTAGCTCCTCCTAATCAACTTAAAGTTCGCTTATAGTTAGATACATTTCCTACAGGATAGTAGAACATGTAAGTTTGTCAATGTGTGAAGTAGCGGTAGAGCAAGCATTACTATGCTTTTGTATATTTTCTCATTTACTCTTTTTAGCCCACAAATTTATGTACAATGCTGCATCCGTTTCTAGCGCCAAATAGACAAAATGTGTCAGTCAGGTTTTCATATCACGAAGCATAACTTTTTAAGTGTTCTCTCATTAGACTCCCCTCGCAGATACTACTTGTTTTGTAATTTTTCACTCTCTCCTTGACCCATTCACCTTCTCAACATACAGTTAATTGGTAGTAAAATTGAAANTCTTTTCTTTACTTGGTTTGAGGAAAATTATTTGTTTGAATCACGTTGAGTACACATAAAGGCCAGAATCCCCTAAGATTTACAAAATATTCTATGAATATACCAAGTTTTCCTTATTCCAGTTTTTCTTGGGTTTTAGTAGTTATCTTAATTTTTCCGAGTTACTTATGAAATTTGGTGAGTAAACATATGTCTACCTACGGCTTGATAAAGCATTAGACGAATTAGATACACAAATAAATAAGTCAGGTTAGAAATTAAACCTTAATTTCATTTCATTTTATTAATTTTGTCGGGATCAGTACACGACTTTTCATAAGCACTGCGGGAATAGTTCAGGACTATTTCAAAATCATTTCGTGCCTAGTTTGGAACTCCCCCGAAATGATCCCCAACTTGTCCCAAAATTATCCTGAAATAGTTCTGAAAATGTCGTGAACTTGTCCCGAAATTATCTCCTGAAATGGTGCCGAGATAGTACTGTACTATTCCCAAAATGCTCTCCAATTAGTCCCGAAATGTTCCTGAAATAGTCTTGAAAAGGTTCCGAAACGATCCTTAAATAATCCATGGCTAGTTCCTTAATGGCCGTGAACTAATCGTCACTAGACCCGAAATGATTCTGAAATACCCTTGAAATATCCAAAATATCCAAAAGC
>NW_016238999.1:1014-1081 GCF_001687245.7 Rhagoletis zephyria | reverse complement strand
ACTAAACATCAGTAATTGTTTATTAATAATTAATTATTGTTTATAAACAGAAAAATTTCTTTTTTTT
>NW_016238999.1:0-758 GCF_001687245.7 Rhagoletis zephyria | reverse complement strand
AATTAAAACGTTTTTATCGGTAAAATCACACATACACACATCAAAATTCCCTACAAAAAAAAAATATTTTTTGATGTTTTTCTTGAAAAATTTTCCACATACAAATTTTTTGATAAAAAAATTAGTTTTTGAAAATATGCCATTTCAAAAAAAAATTGGAAAAAATCACAATGGTAGCTCTGAGTATTGCGCAATATTTAAGTATAATGTTATGGGGTGCACTCTACAATAATTTGAGTTATGAATTTTTTTTTACACCGAAGTTGAGTAAAATTAGTACATTACCAATTTACAAATTTTTTAAACTTTTTAGAATCTTTTTGAATATGCAGCTTTATAGCCCATTAAATTTTAGTATAATAAAGTGGAAGTTTTAAACGATTGCAAAACTGCCGTTAATTTTTTTTATCTTCTTTGAAAACGGTTTTAGGCATTTTCATCGATAAGGAAAAAGTGCAAGAAGCCGCAATTTTGCAGTAGCTTAACACTTGCACTTTATTATACTCAAATTTAATGGGCTACAAAATTCCATTCTCAAAAAAATTCTAAACAAAATTTTATTTTTTTTTTTTAACTTGTAATGTACTAATTTTACTANCCATTGTGATTTTTTCCATTTTTTTTTTTTGAAATGGCATATTTTCAAAACCNAAATTATTGTAGAGTGCACCCCATAACATTATACTTAAATATTGCGAAATTCTGAGACCTACCATTGTGATTTTTTCCATTTTTTTTTTTTGAAATGGCATATTTTC
>NW_016238998.1:908-1081 GCF_001687245.7 Rhagoletis zephyria | reverse complement strand
ATCTTCTTTCGTTTAATATATATATAAATAATGAAAATTTTTAATAAAATATCGTGCGATTTTATCAATACTTTGAAAGCCTGCGGCGCTTTTTCCATAGAAATCAATACTTCGATAAATAATGAAAATTTTTAATAAAAAATCGCGCGATTTTTTATTAACAATTTTCGCCT
>NW_016238998.1:0-819 GCF_001687245.7 Rhagoletis zephyria | reverse complement strand
GAAACGCGAGATTCCAAAATAGCTATAGTGCTGCCACTGTATTAGTATTTCGTAATAATTCACTTTTCCTTATGAGATGTGTGCACTGTTCAATGCTTTTCGGTATCTTCTTTCGTTTAGAATATATATAAATAATGAACATTTTTAATAAAAAATCGTGCGATTTTATCAATACTTCGAAAGCCTGCGTCGCTTTTTCCATAAAAATCAATACTTCGATAAATAATTAAAATTTTTAATAAAATAACGCGCGATTTTATCAATTCTTCGAAAGCCTGCGGCGCTTTTTCCATAGAAATCAATACTTCGATAAATAATGAAAATCTTTAATAAAAAATCGCGCGATGGTATCGCGAAATTTGCTATTATATTTTGGTTACAATATCTTATTTAGATGAAAGTAAAAAGAAGAAGAAGAAGAAGAAGAAGTGTATAGTGTATAGTGTAAACTGAGTATAATAGCGCAAATGAAATGTGAAATAAAGTGGCAATACCAGCGATTTGAGGTTATAATAATTTTAGCAGGCGCAAAGTTTGTTTACTCTGTTTTATTAACAAAATATATAAAATAAAAGTGAATAAATTATTTGGTTTGCATAAAATAATAACCGGAAACGTTTTAGTAGTGTTTTAAAAGTGGAAACTGGTGATTTAGTGCATTTTTGACGTGGTAATTGCTCATAGAAAACAACGAAATTTAACAAAAGTTTTTTGTTCATAACTTTTAAATGGTTAATAATTTTATCTCCCCCCTACGGATTGTTATTAGTGGGCCGAAACGCGTCGTTTGGTACCCCTCCCGACTTTTCCGCACCTTTT
>NW_016238997.1:0-1081 GCF_001687245.7 Rhagoletis zephyria | reverse complement strand
CCATTAATGTTGACTTAGGAAAGTTCACCTCGACAGTCAAAAGTAATAAAAACCTCACTTAGCGGCCTGTGGGTTAATCCATCTAAAACTGAACCTTTTCTTCTTATTTAAAATCATCTGGAAATCATAGGAAAGGAGTTGCGATTATCAGATCATGGCAGTGGACTTTGACCGAAACTTCGAAAACCATTTTCCCGACAGAAGTGACTGGGAAGTTAATAACGTTGTAAGCGATGATGAGACCGTGATCTTCGCAAATTGCTCCAAATTGAATAACAGAATGTAATATGGCATTTTCTCCTAAAAAATATCTTTGAGAAACGCAAAAAGACTCCCATCGAACTAGGAAAAACAAAAATATCATTTTGGTTTTTTGTGTTTCCGACAGGGTAGGGGAGTATTATGTATTGTATTCAGCGTCATTTTTCGTTCGAAGATGGCACAGCGCCGAAACCGGTTTTTCTCCAGAGCGAGTTGGAGTTGTCTTTGCCGGGAGCTCTCCATCAAAATTATGTTCAGGCTTCCGGACTTCTGCAGTGTCCTTCAGGCGGAAATAGCTGCTATCAAGGAAGAAGTGTACTCACTGCTAAAGAATGTGACGTCAGTTAGGCAGATTAGCATATACGCTGATAGCCAGGCGGCCATCAGGGCCCCAAACGCTATGATGGTGCGCTCGAAACTGGTAAGGGAATGTTTGGCCTCTATCAATCGCGTTGGAGTATTTTCCAATCAGGCTCATTTGGGTGCCGGGGTACAGTGACATCGCGAGAAACGGCGTGGTTGATAACCTGGCAAGAAAAGGCGCCATTGAATCCTTTTCAGCGGATATGGAGCTGCTGGAGACCCTGTGTCCTCATGCGGTTCATTCCTGGACGGTTGGGCCTCGTGAAGGCTAAGCAAGCTCTGGTATTCGTGCAGTAAGACGAGGAATCTCAAAAGATATTTTTTTTGCTTTGACTATTTGGTAATACGCTATTGTTCTTTCTCGCAGCATTTGGGATTGGTTCAGGGAGAAGGTCTCTGAGTAGTTTTTTGCATTCAAACGTAGAATTTGATTTAGGAAACTCTGAGTTGTTGGGGT
>NW_016238996.1:0-1081 GCF_001687245.7 Rhagoletis zephyria | reverse complement strand
CTTCCAATCAGGGCTGGCAACTATGCTTAGTTATGAGGTGCCATATTGAGGATAAAAAAGTGCTAAAGTGTGCCAAACAGAAAAATAAAAGTGCCAAAAAAGGTGTCATTCCTTTTAATCATTCACATTTAGCAATAAAACAAAGCTACATTTTCCAAACAAAAGTGCAATCATAAAATAAGATAAACNTGAATAGCCTTTATAAATTAGAAAATTTTAGTTGAGAAAAAGAAGTGCACTCAAAGGATTTCACAAAAATGTATTGAAATGTTATTTTTTTACAAAAGTGCCATTTTGGCACTTTGTGCCAAATTGAAAAATTGAGTGTCATTTAAAGTAAAATAGGGACAAATGGCACGGTTTGAGCCAAGTTGGCATCCCTGCTTCCAATAACTTAGAAATATAAAAATGTGAAATTTTGTGGGCTTGAATTTATTAATACCCTCAATTTGCACAAAAACTAATTTGTGATTTTAGAAACCATCTGGGACTTATTACCTGTCGTTATATAAGGTAGCATTAATATCATTGATGAAAGTTAAAGCTTAGGTGGATTTTTATATCGGAATTTCATCTTTGTGAAAAGTGTGCAGATAGAGGGTATTTTATTGTTATCGATGTTTAAAATATATAAAAATTTTATTTCAACGTATACAAAAAATAAATCTACCTGCATTACAGCACGGTGGGAGACGGGGAAGGGGGGCCGGGGGGCCGCGGCGTAGCGTGACGTGGTGTGCGCGCCGTTCGCGTGGGGTACGCGGGGGGCGAGCGCGGTGTGGCGCCCTGACGGGGGCCGCCGGGAAGCTAAGCAAATTTAATGTTTGAAAGCGAAATATTGTCAATGGATTTTATTTCGTTTTTAAACAGGTAATAATATCAATTGACTTTATTTCGCACCAGGGTGTTATTTTTCTTTTGTTTATTACATGTTTATTATTTTTTTTTAAGTAAAGCTCTTTTTGTAACAAAAATCATTTAAATCCCAATTTTCGACTTTGTGCAAAAGCTATGAGAATTAATTCTGCAAAATTTCACCAAAATTTCAAACTTTTTAATCAGAACCTTTAGAAAAAAATTT
>NW_016238995.1:0-1081 GCF_001687245.7 Rhagoletis zephyria | reverse complement strand
AAGTTGCCAACAGCATCATTTTGATTTTGCTGCTATTATTTGAACGCCACGTATATGTATTTCTTGCATTAAACATTTCCATTTTCCTTTGGAGGGCACATGTTGCATAGCTCTGGCTTAAACTTAACTACTAATACTTCTGTTGTATTTAATTGCTTTGTACGTATCTTGTTTGAAATGTTTAACACACACTCGGCGACAAAATTCTACGTACAGAGAATTTTTCGGAATGAATGCAAAGTTTTTTATGCTTATGCTAATATTGTATAAAAATATACTCATGCTACAACAAAAGTCAGAAATATTACACTTCTAAACTTTGTGCACAACTCAGGATAATTCAATAAAATTCCATACAAACTTGAAACGTTTTTATTATGTTTTCTAGAAAGATTTTGAGTATGCAGCTTTGTAGCCCATTAAAGCTTTATTAGAGCTTTACTCATTCATATTCCTTGTTTAAATAAAACAATATTTTTTATGCAATGGGATATGCTTGTATATATGTATGTATGCAAGTACATATATTTTATTTTATTTATGTGCATATGCATGTATTATATACATTCAGTCTTTAATTATATGCACATATCGATGGCTGAGTGGAAGATTGACTTATCTTGGCAGTTAGTTCGAAAACGCCATTCCTCAGAATACATACCCTTGTCATCAGCTGATTAAGTTAAGTGACATTTTTACCAGTTTTTCTTTTGTCTATTTGTTTATAATAATGTTTGTCTAATGTTTATATTTTTTTATAAAAGCCTTGCACATAGCATAACCACCACCATCATATAAATCCATATTTGAAACTTCGTAAAAGTCAAAATGTCACTTAGCTTAATCAGCTGTTATTTTATAAAAATTATTCAGTCTTTTATTTACTACAGGGTAGTTCACAAGAATGCCTTGATTATTAAAGAACAATTATCGAATTTAATAAACATAAATTAATGAAAAGTAAAAGTACTTCAAGAAACAAGAAACGAAATATAAATAGGGCGTGTTCAGAAATGCATCAAGCCAAAGCAACAAATGCATTTATTTCTAAACTATAATTGATGGAAATGTCCAATATGCG
>NW_016238994.1:873-1081 GCF_001687245.7 Rhagoletis zephyria | reverse complement strand
ATAAAGACACTAAATATTTTTAAAATAAGTTCACTAAAATTTTATTAACGAAGTGTTTATCGAATTTAATGTAAAATCTAAACATTTTAAATATAAGATATTAACTATTTATAAACGGTAAATGTTAATACAACTGTTTTATATATAATCCCAAATTTATGATATAAAATCCCCTCTACCAAAAAACTTAAATTGGGTAACACCGCTT
>NW_016238994.1:0-567 GCF_001687245.7 Rhagoletis zephyria | reverse complement strand
CTTATTTTCGTATCGCTCACACAAATTGTTCCACGCTGTGGCGAAACCTTCATTAGTCATAAGGCACTTATTCACAATGTCTTTGGCTTCCCCTCTGGTTTTGTGGTTGAGGTAATATAGCTTCTCAACTGGAGTAAGATCCTGATTCGAGATGTAAATGGCCGTGAACATATCTCGAAATGTTGGCCAAGACAGATAATCGCCTTTGAAAACATCGGTATCACACGGTGGAAGGTGAATATTGTGTTTTCGCAAAGGCTTCTGTTCTACATCCCGTTCTTCTTTTGCTAGTTTCTCAGCCTGAGCAGCCAAAGACGACATGCAATTTACATAACTAGCAAACGCGCCTCTATTTATTTTTCTGTATGTCCTCTTATCTTCTTGTGAAAATTCTTCAGAGGTGTTGAGGGCATCGTAAGCTAGTTTTCTTTTCTCCCACAGATCTCCGAGTTCTTCTTGCTGAATCGCAAGGACATGCTTATTTTGCTGTGATATTGACGAAGCAAGAAAGTCGGACCCGAATTCTGTCACTTCTTCCGCTAAGCTCATGAATGAATCCATTGTGAG
>NW_016238993.1:0-1081 GCF_001687245.7 Rhagoletis zephyria | reverse complement strand
TTTTCGTATTTCTGAACACTACCGTTATATGGGAGGTAGGCGTGGTTATTGTCAGATTTGTCCCGTTTTCAATACCATCTTCCTATGCTCAAAAGAAATACACGTACAAAGTTTCATTAAGATATCTCTATTTTTGTATACATGTGTCTATATCTATCTGGATTCGTTTTGGCTGTCAGAAAAAAACCGTTATGTGAACAAAGTGCGCTCGGGTATAAAAATTACATGGCAAAAACCAGCCTTTGCCCAATCCGCCTGGTGATAGTCACAACAAGTCAAACAAAACAAAAGCAGCAACTAAAAAAAATCTCAACAAAAAGACCTAAACGAATTTCACTTTGCAGTTCTTGTCGGCTTGCCAACTTCACAGCCTGTGTTGCCACATCATTCTGTTTTTTTTTTTTTACCAAAATCACCAGAAAAAGTTACCAAAATCAACCAAACTTGTTGCTCCATTCAGCTATAATTGCTATATGTCTGCATGAATGCTAAAAGTCACAACATCAGAAACGCTTGATGAGGATTTCAAACCTAAGTGTGGCCGAAGAAACAAATTTGTAGGCGCATAATTTCCCACAGAGGGGATGTCATTTGACCCCTGAGATCAACCGACTTGGCACTATGGGACTTTTTTTTTGAGGCCGTATTTATTCGAATGAACTTTGGAGCACTTTAAAATCAACATTTGCCCAGTTATGACCAATATACATACATACATATCGCACACGATCTTCAAAAGTGACACAACTCAAAATTTGATATTTTTGAAATTATACACTAAAAATGTACGCAGAGCTTTTATTTAACTTTCATCAAAAGCTGGAGCAAAGTTTTGTTATAATTTGTGGAAAAAACCTAAGGTAAAGTCTTCCTTACCGATATGATTAGCATGTGCGAAGAAATAGTTTTTCGCTTTTGGCCGAAAATATCTCAAAAATTAAACGCCTGAAGGCAGCCCTGAAAGCTTTCGACTCACACATAGACAAAGTAAAGTCTCTTACTGAATGCCGTAGCTTTTTGAACGCACATATGTATTTACATAGGGCACGGTATATATATGCAATAGACACTTTCAAGCAGT
>NW_016238992.1:0-1081 GCF_001687245.7 Rhagoletis zephyria | reverse complement strand
GGCCTTCGGTTTTTGGAATTTAAATAAGTTCTCAGGAAAAAAAGTTAGTATACGCTATCTAGGAAGACAATACCTGTAACATTTATTCTCGGCAGTTTATCCAAACTTCACACTTAAATTTAAATCATTGATAACAAACATTTTATGAAGAAAGTCAAGAAAGAAAAAAAAAATATATGCTTAAAATAATCGAAATCGGCCCAATTTTATATAACCCTGTCTCCACATAACGCTACTAGCCATTTCTAACAGATTTGGGTCGCTTAGTCAAAAATGTAAGCAGATATATGTATTGGAATTTTAAGAAAACAAGGCAAATAGCAAAATCGGCTAAAAACGGTTATTTTTGTGTACAAACCGGCTAACAAATCGGCTTCCGGCTAAACCGAAATTTCTCCGGCTATTTGCTATTGTAACCGGCTAAATCTAGGCGGAAAACGGCTAAAATGGCAACACTGCTTAGCTGTGTAAAATTTCAGAACCTTATCGTTAGCGGTTCCAAAGATAAGCAGTATGAGAAGCTCAGTATGACCGTTTGGTAAGGCATAGCTGTCATACAAAAGGCATTTCATTTCTATATACATATATATGTATACAGATATCCTTTTAGGAATATCCTGACCCCAGCACCACCCAGTGATTAAATTTTTAGTCGAAATATTTATTTTCAAGGTACTGACATTTGTTCCAAATATGAACCAAATCGGGCTAGTCGTTTAGTCGTTTTGTGACACTTAATGTACAGAAAACTTAATGAAATTGCGAAATCGTACGTCTCAGCATTCTTCATTTCTCGGCAACAGCAACAAAAAGGTTAAAATTTCTTTTAGTCGAAAAACCTTCCACACAGATGGTCCAAAAAAGTACTTTTACAGAATTGAAATCGGTTCAGCCGTTTGGTCAGGCATCGCCGTTCATTTCATTTTTTTATATATATAGATGTTACCTGCCAAACCCGATCTTATAACAAACTAGTTTTGCCTAGGCTAAAGTTAATCTGAGGCCACAGTATTTTTTGCGCAGAACACCTTTCCGCGTAGACGGCCTTCGGCCGCACTTCAAAAAATATCCCTCATCAGTT
>NW_016238991.1:0-1081 GCF_001687245.7 Rhagoletis zephyria | reverse complement strand
AAGAATCGAATGCTACAGATCGAAGAAGAAAAGTGGCAAGTGATGAGGCAAAACTAAAGTCTTTTTAATAAGTGAATGCTGAAATCCTTGATTTTTGTATACACATGTACTAATGTGTATATACAGTGGGGAGCAGTGATGAGTGCATGGAGAGCTTTGTTAAATATTTGCAAGGTTTTTATAGTTAACATTTTTTTGTTATTCTTTCATAAAAATATGGTTCGTGCTTTAACCAAAACCATATAAATCAAACTTTATACATAGCTTAGAAAAGTTTAACAAAGTTTTCATTAAAATTTTGAGCTATGCAGTTTTGTAGCCCAAAAAACTTTAGTACAATAAAGTAAAGGTTTTAAGCGGCTGCAAAATCGCGTTAATTTTTGAGACTTTTTTTTTGATGACGGATTAAAAAGCTCAAAATTTGAATGAAAGTTTATTAAATTTTCTAAGCTCTGTATAAAGTTTGATTTATATGTGTTTAGTTAAAGCGTAAACCATATTATGGAAAAAAAATTTACTTTCAGAACCTCAAAATATTTAACAAAAATCACCATGTACTCATAACAACTCCCCACTGTAGATGTGTATGTGCAACCAAATCTTTACTTATGCGATCTCAACGAAGTATTTTAGTTTTAGTTATTAAAGCATGAAATGCATTTATTTTTTTGTAGCTAAGATCTTATCTTATATATTATTTCTCTAAGGTGTTTTTTTGTGAGTCTCCCTTTTTATACTTTTCTATGTAAGCAATTCCACTAATGAGGTGTCATTTGAAAAGTCAGAGGTCCTCTGAGTGGTTATTAGGTAATATTCAGGTTATAATCTTATTTATTATTTCTCTAAGGTGTTATTTTGTTAGTCTCCCTTTTTCTACTTTTCTATGTAAGCTATTCCACTAATGAGGTGTCATTTGAAAAGTCAGAGGTCCTCTGAGTGGTTATTAGGTAATATTCAGGTTATAATCTTATTTATTATTTCTCTAAGGTGTTATTTTGTTAGTCTCCCTTTTTCTACTTTTCTATGTAAGCTATTCCACTAATGAGGTGTCATTTGAAAAGACAGAGGTCCCCTGAGTGGT
>NW_016238990.1:0-1081 GCF_001687245.7 Rhagoletis zephyria | reverse complement strand
ATTTGCGTCCGTAGGAAACGAAAAAAAACTTATATCGCACGCTTTCCTTCTGTTTTCANTCAATAATTGTTTAAAGCCACGCAGAAATATTAACGCACAAATATTTAAATTGTTATTTGGTTTTTTCGTATGCTCACAATCAACAATTGCACCAAGATGACGTCACGCACACAGCTGATTCTGTCAAAATCCCAAAGAGCGGATTAGCGGTACCGTGATCTCCATTTCTCTCAATCGTGTGCTAGCAGTATAAGAGTTTTCTTTAGCGTAGTTGTTGTTGGTTTTTGGGCTGCATGCAGTAATTGTCAAATATGCATTTCTTTCGTTTGCGCTTTGGATTGAGTGCCTGCGCCTTAGACACTCATCTGTCACAACTTTGGTGTGTTCAAATTTGCATTCTACTTTTGGTTGAACGGCCTTTCAACTAATCGCTTTCAACAAAGATGGTCGCCAGCCAACATTTAGCCACACATGAGTTGAACGCAAAATCGCCCGTGCGAACACATTTTAATGCAGAGCTGGAGTATATGGTTCTGGCTAGTGGTGGCAAACTATCGATAGTGGACACCATCGATAGTTTATGATAGTTTTTTCACTATCGATTGTGCCGATAGTCATTTTTTCCGATAGTGCGCTGCCATCGATAGTGAATTCATTTATTTAAATAAGGTTTCAAGTTGCTACATAACCTCGTTGATTCTTGACAATTTTTTGCTAACAGTGTCACGCATTTTTTTCTATATAAAAACGAAATTCTTTGTATAGAAGAAAATGCGTGACACTGTTTATTGTACTAAAATTTAATGGAATATAAAATTGCATACCAAACATTTTTTCCAAAATTCTGATTCCAAAGTTTGAAATTTTGGTGAAGGAAATTTATTAATTGTTGCACGAAGTTTGAAATTGGGACTTAGATGGTTTTCGTTAGACGAGAAGCTGGGCTTTTATAAAAAATTAATAGGCCTAAAAAAAAATATGTCGCGACACTATAAAATGTTCATTAATTTACTTAAATTCTTATTTATCTACACTAATATATATTTTGAAAGCCGTTTTTTTTTCTGTTCGCAAAGCTCGA
>NW_016238989.1:625-1081 GCF_001687245.7 Rhagoletis zephyria | reverse complement strand
GAGGTGTATCCATGATACAAAAATCTGAAGGTAAAACCGCTGAGAGGCAACCTGAACATTTTTGAAGTTTGCTAACATTAAAAAAATGTTTCCAAATTTCCAATCTCACAAATACATTCTCACTTTCAGTCTCAAATAAATGAAAATTTCAATATTTTCATCTATTTGTTTTTTGTTTTACTTTTATTTGGCATTTGAATTGCTCTCAAAATTTCAATTTTATAAAATAGACAAACTTCAAAAAATATATGATAGCCGACAAATTGAGCAAGCGCTTTTACCTTTAAATATTTGTATCATGAGGTATTAAACAAGGTGTTATTGACGACTCAGTGCTGCTCTATTAATATTATGTAAAAAATATAAACAAACGATTCAAAATGCATAAAATTTTTTTTTCAATTTGACTATAGGATGGTTCTTCTGAGAGCAATATCAAATTCAATCACACTTTGT
>NW_016238989.1:0-604 GCF_001687245.7 Rhagoletis zephyria | reverse complement strand
AATATACTTCCTCTGTAAATATTCTAAGAAGTGTTCCAAAATTTGCTCCTAGCGCGTTCACTGTTGATCATTTGATTTAAATAGTTTGTCATGCAATTAATACTATAGTTTTGATTCTTCAGTAATTAATTATATTATATTAAAACATAAGCTTATAAGAAATTTTTTAGTCTTAACATGCATATTTTATATCGTGTTCCAAAATTCGCTCCGAGCGCGTTCACTATTGATCTTTTGATTCAAATATTGTTTGTCAAGCATTCAGTAGTGAAGTTTGATCGGAGTTTATATATTCTTCAGTAATTAATCATATTACATTGAAATATAAACGTATAATATGGTAGAAAGTTAGAAATTATTTAGTCTTAGGGCCGGTTACTCAATGTCTGGTTAACACTAATCTCCGTTTAAACATCATTATCGACGTGTTCGGCTGCATGCATATAACATGGAGTCGGTAACGTCGATAACGATGTTTTACCGGAGATTAGTTTTAACCAGACATTGAGTAACCGGCCCTTAATATGCATAATTCGCTCCGTGTTCAAAATTCAATCCGAGTGCGTTCACTTTTGATCATTTGATTTAAATAATTATTTGTCAA
>NW_016238988.1:0-1081 GCF_001687245.7 Rhagoletis zephyria | reverse complement strand
TGGTTATCTAGTCAGTCATCTATCTGTTTTGCTGCTGCCGTTGCTGCTGCTGATAGAAATCACAGGGAATTTTTAGGCGGAAAAAAACTTTGAGGCAGAGTTGTCAGTTGACAAGACGAGCAGAAGAGATAACGGAGACAGCAGAAAAATTTGGGCGTTGGACATTACGGAAGGGAGTGAGGAGGAGAAAGGCTTATTTTTTCTGCCTGTGGTTAGCTGGCTAAATTATTAAAAACAACAAAAATGTAAATTTTTGTGTGGGTGGTGGTGGCAGTAGTGCCGGGGATTGGGCACTGTATGAGCAAAAAGGTAGAAAAGTTAAGAAAAATAATAATTGGAAATGTGTGAGTGTGGTAATTGTTTATAAAAAAATTAATAAAGTATTTTTTAAAATGTTTTAAACCTTTTAAATGTTTGTTTACATTGAAAATAAAAATTTTCTAACAAAAAAACATAATTAAATCTCAAATAAAAGTAAAAAAATCTGGTCATTTTATGACCACAACAACAAAAATCCTTAAAAAACTGCTCACGTTTCCGCTTCATCGCCATCATCAATAACAACAAAAACTGCAGCAGCAAAAAAAATCATAACAACAAAAACTGCCTAATCGGAAGCTCTAACTACATAAAAAGCAGATGAAGCAGCAGCAGCAACTACTACAACAAAAAACCGCCAAAAGCAGAAATGGACGCAAATAGAAATTGAGAAAAAAAGCGGAAAAAATATAGCCAATAAATTAGCGGCAAAGAAGAAAACTATGACTAGAGATTGCTGCAATCACTTCCGAGGGTTTGCTGCCGCTTTTGCTGCTGTCCAAAACAATTTGAGGTCAGAAAAAAAACTGCTCAAAAAGTTAGAACTAAATAAGAGTGTAGCTTCTTCTTTCAGTGCTCTCCTTTTCTTGCCTTCCTTCCTTGAGGTCAAGTGAGATAAAACAGAACAGACAGAACAGAAAATAAGAGGCTGAACCGCTGAACCGAACTGACAGCTAAGAAAGGAAGCTAAACAGCTGTAGTTGATCAGCATCCAAAGATGAGGATCCAAACAGCGGCAGACAAATTCAAATGATGATGATGA
>NW_016238987.1:257-1081 GCF_001687245.7 Rhagoletis zephyria | reverse complement strand
AATAATAGAGAAACATTTTGGGAACGGCTTTGCCGTGCCCTATGTACACAAGNCAATTTAACACACAGCACTTCATTGTATTAGTTTTTACGCAGTCTTCAACTCAAAAATCACTCACAAATTGCAAATTAACACGATTTAAACTGATTTTTCACTTATAATTCAAATTTCTCTTTCGCTGATATGTAAACAAAGGTTTATTCACAAGTTACCACAACTGTCAAAATCGGCAAAACCAAAGTAGCGGTACCACTGACGGCGCCACCTTTGTTCGCTGCACCGTGATTTTTTACAATTGAGCAATTGTCAAAAATCTGCTTTTTAATCAAAAAGTTGTTTATTGAAACTACCTTCTTTTTTGTATCATAGTACTAGCTCTTACTGCCAATATAGGAGTATTACATACATATATGCTAACGCCGCTTCGATTTTTTCAAAAATCTGCTTTTTAATCAAAAAGTTGTTTATTGAAACTATCTTCTTTTTTTTGTTTCATGCTTCTGTATATTATTAAACGTGCGAAATGAACTATCAAACCTGATATGGGAATCTATTTAACCAAAGTTTTTCACTTTATCAATGGACAAACGAATAAATTTCAGCAAAATCCAGCCCTGATAGACCGCCAAGCAAATAAGCACAATGGGCGGGGTAAGAATCAAACGTAACTAGCCAGATAAGTTAAATAATAAACAATTTTGTGCAATTCTTTATCAAGGTGCGTTCATGAAAGAATGCGGATAAATTGATAAATTTAAGCAATTTATATAATTATATAATTCACGATTTTCAACTATCTTGCTAAAAACTTTTCAATGGATGTA
>NW_016238987.1:0-232 GCF_001687245.7 Rhagoletis zephyria | reverse complement strand
CTACAAGTTCACATACGAGGTTTTGCATTTTGCTGATACGCGGTTTTGCATTTTGTTGATACGCGGTTTTGCACTTTAAACGACGATATGTATGTCAGTGACCGGACTTTGAAAAAATTCTGTGTGGTAGAATCTGAAAAAAAAATGTGTTAGATTTAAAAAAAAATATGTTAGATCTCTTCGTTTAGATCAAACTTTGTACAAAAATTAAAAAAATTCTGCAAGGTTTCGC
>NW_016238986.1:0-1081 GCF_001687245.7 Rhagoletis zephyria | reverse complement strand
AAGCAGATCGGCCTGACCGGCAAATTAGGAGACCTCTCCGTGAGTACACCGGCGATGGCCGACCATAAATGAAGAAACCTTAGGATCTGGCGAGTAGAGCTGGGTGCGGAGATGTTCTCTGAAACGCTGAATGTCTCTGTCTCTCGTTTCAACTACCTAACTTTGCTAGCATATTCCAAGCGGAAGTAGTGGACATCGAAAGGGCCTGTAAAGTAATAGAGAGGAACTGCGAAAAGCATACATTTTCTCACAGATTGGCAATGTGCGTTAAGCTCGGCGGCCGGGTTAATAGACCTCACTCTCATCTGGGTTCCCAGCCATAGGAACATACAAGGAAATGATAGGGCTGACTAGTTGGCTAAGGCCGGAGCATCTTATGATGAATCCGAAGCAGAGACTATAAACTGTCCACTCGGACTCATCAAAAGGGAACTGCACCTGCAATTCATACGTATGGCTGATACACGCTGGAACAACCTTCAAACCTGCAAAACTGAGAGGAACATATGGCCGCATTATGACAAGCCACAGACAGACGAACTTTTCAAGAGATCGAGGAAATATATTGTCAAATTAATAGCCACNAGGGAAGTAAAAAAACGGTCTTACACTATCTATGCGAGTACCCAGCATTGACACAAATAAGGCGGAACACACTCGGGACTTTTTGCATACAAAATCTTGGAGAGATTTCCAAATTCACTATTACTAACGTAAATAGATTCATCGGAAAATCCAAATGGTTTGACGAACTCAACGAATCATGAAAGCAGATAAAATCAAGGATCCCAGCGAAAGCGCATCGAAATGGTGCCTTCAGCACTAATTGGGTCCTGGGAATGTACTCAGGCGACGCTTTTACCAACCAACCAACCAACCAGAGCTGAAAAACACAAACCTTTTTAAAAGCTATCGATGCAGTTTAGTCTTTGTCGATAGTTTTGAAATGGTTCCTCACTATTTAATTGGAATTAACGCTGAACGAAAATGCAAACTTTCTTTATATGGAAGAAAATGCGTAATACCGTTAGCAAAAAAATAAAAATTGCCAAAAATCGAACATTCACTTTATTATACTAAA
>NW_016238985.1:0-1081 GCF_001687245.7 Rhagoletis zephyria | reverse complement strand
GGAGATTCTGTAACCAGTTAGGGAAAATATTCGGATCGCTATCGCAACTTGCCAACGTATATTATGAATGATGCCAAGTTGCTAACTGGTTACAGAATCTCTCACAAAGATCTAGAAGAACTTCCAAGAATGCGGTTGTATATTGGCGAGACTTAAGTATGTATGTACAAAATTGTTTTATCCACTCTGCGGAAATCGTTCTTTAAATATTTGAACAATCTAGTTGTCTCTTGATACATCTGTCTTCCAAATATGCCGTTTGTCTGCTTCGAAAAAATCTATTCCATTTGCCCCATCAGCCATTCAGAAAGCAAATGACGACTAGACTTCTTGCAATCAGATGCTGAACATAATATTGGCACGCGCTTTCAGGCATGGACCTCAGCATCTAACTTGGTCGAATGTGATTCCAATCTTTCAATAGTGTCGGATGCCAATGTAGGTCAATAATAGGGGGAGTGGGACTTTAAGTCCTTCCGACGGCACAAATCTCCGGTTCCAGATGGCCCCTTCCCCGCCGAAATCGGGAACTTGGCTTGTGTTCCCAATGTCTGGATTATGAGTACATGGCTTCACATTGCTCTAGCGGACGAAGAAAGAAACTTGTGGGTCATGAATAGCAAGAACTTACCAGTGAGGCTGTACTGCTCCCTCTGTTAAGAGGGGCATAGATGGTTGAAATAAGCACATAATGCGGCATAAGCTGACAACGATGTCGAACGAACTAAATAGTAATGCAAGCAAGCGGAAATTTCGAAAATAAAATAGCACTTATCCTGACGAAAATGTGCAACGAGAAGGTGAGTCAAGAGAACAATAATCCCTCTCAAAAGGAAGAAAAATCCCCAAGGCTTTCACCTATAACACTGGGAGATGTAGAGATGGGAATGTGCTCCAAGAGAAATATCTCGACTTCAACTTTTACGCAAACATATTATGTAGTAAGATGATACAAAAGTCTCACAAGCACTACTGTAGGGCCGAATGCTGGACGGAAAATCAAGGAAAAATCAAATGCAGCCCCTACATCCTGTGCCCATGCTAATCAAACCACTACTAACATATAGAGCTCTGGCATGGT
>NW_016238984.1:0-1081 GCF_001687245.7 Rhagoletis zephyria | reverse complement strand
ATACATATGTCCATAGTTGCCAACTTGGTGCTTTAAGCACCAGATTTAGGGCTTTTTGAAAATTTAAATGCCAAAAAAAATTATTTAGTGCCNGCACCAGATTTAGGGCTTTTTGAAAATTTAAATGCCAAAAAAAATTATTTAGTGCCTAGTGCCCTTTTTAGTGCCTTTTTTTTTGGACTAAAATTACTTCGAGATAGTTAAAACCTGCAATAATTTAAAATATTTAAGGCCGTGGCAGCACTGAATTTACAAGAATCTACAAATTGAAATGGACTAAAATAAAACCTTGATTGATAAAAAAGTTGCAAACCCACCTTGTTAAATTCTATTCACGTTGAAAACGCAAGTATGTTAAGTATTTGTTTTTCTTTTTTTCTAATTATTTGTAAATTTTTTTGAGTAAAACACATCGTTTCTTGGTGCTGAATCCAAATCTGGCCTCACATTTACTCTAGCACTAGAATAATGAGATATCCTAACCTCAAAGTGCCAAAACCACGGGTTTTAGAGATATTTGAGGTTATATAATGAAAAACATCAAATTATTTGCTCATTTCTAATCAGGGCATCATTTTCGTTTGATGCGATTCGATTTTTCTTTCTCGAGATATACCAGTTTTAATGTGAAGTACTTCGGCATTATGTTATGAGAAAGGTATCCCNGATGCGATTCGATTTTTCTTTCTCGAGATATACCAGTTTTAATGTGCAGTACTTCGGCATTATGTTATGAAAAAAGTATCCCTTGATTCAAAAAAAAATTGGTGCTTTTAGTGTGGTAAAACGCTTTTTTCCAAGCTTTTGGTGCTTTTTGAAAATGAAAAGATGGCAACACTGCATATGTCTATATATTTTGTTGAGTAGGCATTGGTACCATATATTTCTATTGGGGCCATAAATTAGTTCTAATGTCTTCGAAGCTTCGAGATTCGAATTTGAGTCGAATTTTAGCTCCAAACTGGCGAATTTTCGAAATCGAACTTTGTGGTGCTGAAATTCGGATAAAAATCGATTTTTTTTTTTTTTTTTTAAACAAAAAACGAATTTCGTCTTTCTGACGCATTTGCCAAAAATGTGG
>NW_016238983.1:0-1081 GCF_001687245.7 Rhagoletis zephyria | reverse complement strand
TGACTTCTTAGAGCCAAACCGTTTCTAATTTTGTCGCTGTTCATCGACTGACATTCTCAGGCGTCAACCAATACAAAAAAGTGTCCGTTAAAGTTAGCTGGGTATTCGGGCGATGCATTTACATTGTCACTGTCCTTTGTCTTTGTCTTTGAACTACCGCTATCCGTTCGCGAAAGATCTACGTCCATTTTTCCCGCATTTTCTGTCGCGCTACCCTTTTCGATTCTATGCACTAAATCCCATTTCATACTTTCAGTAATCAAATTTTCACTTATTTTGCCACTCAAGACAAAATCACTACTTCTTTTAGGCTTTTTGGTTTTATGATTAATGTTTAAATTGTTTGAGAAAGACTCAAAATCGTCTGCCGATGCCGCCACCAACTTTGGAGTCGGTGGCGCCATATTGGCGTTTTTGTTTGCCGTTGCCGGCACTTTTAACTCTAAAAACACAACTCTATACAGAGAAAAATTAAAAGGTATGTATAAATTGCAAAATACTCACAACCTGTTTGCTGCTTCTGCTTTTAAAGAAAAAGATTTGTTAAGATATTACAAAAATGAAATAGCCGGAGCACAAGAAAAAAAACGGCTTAGTTAACTGTATTTCTACACAATATTAAACACCAAAGAAACGAGACGTCCAACACCATTCACTGTCACGCTGCGAATGGCTTCTTGTTTGTGATAAATGCAATTTTAACCGCTTGACGTATCGCTTCTGCTTCAGCTGTGAAAACTGAGCAAAAAGGATAGAGTAGACCCGCACGCAAGGTATTTTTGTTTTCGTCGACAACTGCAAATATTGTATGAAAAATGATTTTCGACGCGTCCGTGTATAAAAAATTCCAACCTTTGTTTTTAAGGTCTGTATTGAGTTCGCAAAAAATACTACGAAAAACTAGTGGTGAAGTATTCGTTTTGTGATAGGCCATGAGCTCGGAACAAATAAAACTATTGAGGCATTGCCAAGGCGGCGGTGTTTTGAATACTGGAGTCTTGGTGTAAATACATCTGGCGATTGTGGACTTACGTTTTAGTGGTCTCTTTCTTATAACTTCTGAAGCTACCAATTTGTTGAG
>NW_016238982.1:0-1081 GCF_001687245.7 Rhagoletis zephyria | reverse complement strand
TGCTTCAGTCGCAAATATTCGTTAATCGTATCGATATAAATTTTTCTTAGATCAGCATCTTTCGATAACCTACCTTCCAAATGGAGAAAACGTTTGAGCGCTGAGCTTCTGGATTTCCCGATAAAGTATCAATTTCGGACATCAGCGGCAAACGAACAACGTACTTCCCGCTTGGTAGTCTTTTGTGAGTGCTTTGATATAGGTCCTCACACCAATTATCTTCAGTAGTAAGGGCGCGTGGTTCACCCACCTCCGCTAGCTCCCAGAACTTCCTTAATAAAGTGTCGACTTTCATTTCCGTATTCGTAGACATAAATGATACACTTTTCGGAGATTGTGAGCCGAGGCAGTTTTTCCCGATATGATATAACCAAGCGTGGTCTCTTGAGCTATACGGAATCCACTGCCTGCACGACAAAAATCACTTAAGATACGCTCATCATAAATGTCGTTTCCTAAGAGCACATCTACGGGTTGCGGTTGGAAGTATCTTGGGTCAGCGAGACGTATGCCATCCAAATGATCAAAATTATTCACCAGATTTCGCGATGGTAGTACACCGCGCACCTTGGGTAAAACGTAAGCCACAGTTTGATACTGTATTTGGGAGTCCATTCTAGAACCTATTGTTATGTGCACGCAGAAACGGCCTTTGGTCACTTTGGATCCTGATAATCCGATCACTTCGATATGGGCCTTATCACAAGGAAGCCCAATAATCTGTACTGCTCTTTCCGACAGAAATGTAGCCTGGGACCCTTGATCCATTAGGGCTCTGGAGTCACAAGGCTGACCGGTAGCTGATTTTATGCAAATAACCGGTAATAATAAGGTAATAAAACATCAAATCTCATTCGAGGGATTGGTTGGTTGGGAATATCACTCATCTCCGGTGTGGCAGCCACATGTAAAGCGGCTACTGCTGTGGGAGCTGTGGCGGTAGGTGCAGATGCTGAAATTCTCGTTCTACATGGATCAGGGTATGATTCCGGCCACCACATGTCCCACAGTTACGAAGGCTACTGCATATTTCGGACGGATGATTATATCCAAGACAATTAAAACAAAGTTTATACCTTTC
>NW_016238981.1:0-1081 GCF_001687245.7 Rhagoletis zephyria | reverse complement strand
CACAAAAATACATTTAAGGCGCAGCGAAGCACGCCGTGTAATTGCTAGTCTTAAATATTTATATGAGAATTGAAGTCGGTTTTGGTTTTTACTTAAAAATTACTTGCTTGAGTATTCAAATACAATAGAGATGACGTACATACATATATAAAGAACACTTGATTACGCAAAGTACAATTTAGCAAAGTGTATTATAACAAAGAATATAATTGATCCACAATAAAGCAGTTTGCAAAATAATGAGAGAAAAATAAANGTACAATTTAGCAAAGTGTATTATAACAAAGAATATAATTGATCCACAATAAAGCAGTTTGCAAAATAATGAGAGAAAAATAAATCAAAGCAAAGAACAAAACAATATAGGTATTCACCAAATTTAGCAAATGGCCCGGCAATCTCTCTAAAGAGCAGATTAGCTTAAGCAAACCTGTTGACAACAGTCGTTGCTTGATCTCATCTGCTCTTATAGTACGGGAGCTAGCAACGTCGTGAAAACAGGACTTTCAGGACAGCTGGTTTTTTGATATGACATCTCTCTCACTCCCTCGGTTAGCGTGGGGACCATCTGGCAGGCGGTAATGGTTGCGTTGACTAGTGCGCATTGTATCTTTACAGTTAAAAATGCAAATTTTTGAAGTCATTTTAGTAAGGCTAATTTTCTTTTCATTGGCTTTAACTAACTTTTAGAAACATAGATTTATTATTTCCAGACATGTCCGTTGTTGCTAACATTGTGCCAGACGTCATTTTTTATTAAGAAAAATTTTTTTTAGTAAAGCTCAAAATTTAATATGATGTTGTTTAAGTTCTAATGAATCTAAAATTAATTTGCCAGACATTGCATCCGATCATTGGATCATGAAGAAATTAACGATAATCTTAAATATTTATATGAGAATTGAAGTCGGTTTTGGTATTTGCTTAAAAATTACTTGCTTGAATATTCAAATACAATAGAGATGACGTACATACATATATAAAGTTACTAAAAGCCATTTAGTGAAAGGAGTTAATGAAAATTACTAGCATTTTGTACTAATTTACTTCGTTTTTAAAAAAGCTTGTCGCGCGAAAAGCA
>NW_016238980.1:167-1081 GCF_001687245.7 Rhagoletis zephyria | reverse complement strand
GTTTACAAATAGAAACAAAGTCTTCGGCCATCCAAGCCAAAGACTGCTGGTGATGATGATGATGCTTCGGAAGTGATGCCATCCACGACTTGCTGCTGCTCCTGTCGAGTCCATCCTCGAAGCCATCCATCCTCGAAGTCTTCAGCGGGCTGTTGTTGCTGCCGGCCACCACCACCACCACCAGACCATCCTCTTCAGTCGTCCTCGAGTAAAGTTGCCTGCAAATGATGATGGTGAGGAGAATGATGATGACGATGATGATCTGCACGGCCATCAGCCTGGCTGGTGCGGCAAGAGGAGAGAGAGCGCGAGAAGATGATGAAGACCAGACCAGACTGAGAGGTGACAATCCTGCAAAGAGAAAACAAACGGTTACACAAAGTATCGAGAACTGAACCAAAACAAACGCCCGTAGTACTTATCTGAAGGGAAGAGTCCTGGCTGCTGGGGAGCCGGTTGGAGAGAGAGAAGAGGACGAGGATGATGATGATGATGAGGAGGGTGAGGGTGATCCGAGAGAAGAGGGTGGCTGGCTGGTCCTGGTAGCTGGGCCAGTCGATGTCTTCGGCGGCGGGCGCAGGCCATGCCGGTGGCAAAAGCAGCAGCGGGCAGAAAGCCCGACACGTCTGCTCTCCTCTGCGTCCACCAGGCAAGTGAAGAGCGGCCACCGCAGGAGCAAGTCAGAGCAGCACTGTACGTCACCACCGTGACACACAGTCTGCTGACAGCTGTCATGGGTGCCCGTCGTAGATGCAATGCAAGTTACCGAAATGGGAACTTCAAATGCGGATATCTCGGGAAGTACTCGAGATATCGAAGTTCTGCTTGCGCAGGAACACTCTACTAAGCGTTTTGCGTCGAATGGAACCATAAAACGGGGAGGTCAGATTTTTGGCCAAATCGGCCAAATCTGT
>NW_016238980.1:0-126 GCF_001687245.7 Rhagoletis zephyria | reverse complement strand
TCTGACCAAAAAATTTTTATTGCAGATTCGGACAGTACTCGACGAGAGGACTCCAAATCTGAAAGAATTTTTGCTTTAGGACCACGGGAACATGGTCAATTTTAATTTTAAAGTTAATTAAAATTG
>NW_016238979.1:0-1081 GCF_001687245.7 Rhagoletis zephyria | reverse complement strand
ACATCAATACAAACAAAAATGTGTAATTAATGCGTCGAGACTTGTATACATATGTACAAACTCGTATATATTTAGTTAGGTACATATATAAATAAATTTTCGTTAACTAGGTGTGCGCTGTCGCCCAGGGGCTTACGCTTAGTTGATTAATCTGAATTGGAATGCTATCGATACGTTCAAGGAAAGAACAAACAAAAAAACAAGAAATTGCTTAACTAGCAGTATTTTCGCCTCGCTTATGGATAGGAGCTGAAGGAAAAGCTAGTTGTATTGAGTGAGGTGTGTTTTTACAGGTTTTTTTTTAATTTGATTGATTACTATGAACACGCATTTAGGTTAATCAGATGGGCGTGTTTAAGGGTTGAAATGGTTGATTTGTTTTGAGAAAGGGACCTTCGTGCCTCAACAGATTTCTTTGCTAGTGCCGGAGGAGACACCTCCTTTCCGCTGGAGTCATTCTGGGGTTTCATGGTAGGGTTGGTTAAACCATTACTGTTCCAGGTGGTATTGTTCAGCCTTTCCTGTCATACTTGTAAGAACTCCCACTACGTATTTGTTAACTTCAAAATTTCATCAGCCCGTTTTTTGCTTAATCTGGCCATACAAATCTTCAGACTTTACAATTTTTTAATTTGGTGCATAGTTAATTTATTACGGCTTAGGTATATTCGTCACAAATCGGTTGCTGTAAGGAGATCTCTTCGCTGTAAATTGGCTTTTTGGAACCAGCTACGGCCATCTTATTACCTAGCTCTCTTCAATATTGCAACGTTCGAGAACCCATGCTAGCCGCCCTTTCTATGTCAAAAATTTCTGCTTGGAGGACACTTCGGTTGCGGTATACTAAATTGAGAGCGTTCCTCACTCCATATTTGAGCCACCAGGATTCGAGGAAATACCTTCCTCTTCCGCCTCTAGACCATCCCTTTATTCGGAATCCCTAAAAGTATGTCCCAATACGACGTAATTTAGTGTGGGCTAGCTTTCGTCATTTCCCAACAGCCCACAACTCTGTACGCTAAGAATGAAATAAGGATTGTGGGATTCATATTGCGACACTAATACATATTCTGAACAGATA
>NW_016238978.1:0-1081 GCF_001687245.7 Rhagoletis zephyria | reverse complement strand
TAATAAACAAGTTCTTACTTTCAATCCGATATTTAAAAATTGTCGGGATTCCGGGATTAATACAAACAAATCCCGGGATCCCGGAATTGGCATCCCTAGTACATACATACTCTTTGTCTCCTTCCCACACTTCGAACGAAACGAAAGGAAAACTCTTGAATTTTTGATTAAAGAAAACAAAAACAAAATCATTCGAGCGGTTTTTGAGCATTTTGGTAATGAAANTTGGTAATGAAAAAAATTTGCAAATTTTTTCGACAATTTTTGCCTTAAAATGCTCAATATTTGTTGAATTTATATAAAATTTGTACACGATAATATTTCTGCTGCTCCAAAGAACCTATATCCCGAAAATGAAAGTTATATCTGCCAACCATAAGTTGCTAGAGCAATGTTTACCGCCTTATTTTGGGGTCAATTTTGTTCCTTTAAAGTGCTCTAGCAACTTATGGTTGGCAGATATACCTTTCATTTCGGTTTTTATGACAGAAACCGAATTGGTTACTTACAAAAATTAATCTGTCGATAGGTTTAGAATTTTATCCTTGAAACGCTGAACTTTTCTTTGAAATCGCTTTATAAGTTCTCGTGCAATAAGCGTTTTCGTGAAGCTCTAAAAATTACAACTACAACATTTCAGCTTAGCCTCCATATCGTAAGGTAAGACGTATTCTACGTCAAAAAAAACTTCGCTTACGCGATATTTAAAAAATTACTCATATACAGTCTTATTTATACTATACTTAAATGCGAAAATGTCGGCTGAAAATCTAAAAAGGTAGAGCTTTTGAAATCGACACGTGCTACGATATCAAAATTTCGCATATTCTGACTTGGTAACGTCCTCCCAAGTTAGTCTAATTGGCGAAGGTGCAGTCTTGTTGAAAGACCCAATGTTCTCCGAAATTGTCAAATTTTTTACCGCGTCTTCCAAGACATGTTGTTCATACACTTTTGAGTTTCTACGCATAGACTTCATCATTTTGTTTATTAAAAACATCCTCCTCCGTAAGCATTTTTTCATCCGTAAAAATAATATTTTCGTGGCGGTTACTTGCGTGCCACTGCAAAAGCTTCTTGC
>NW_016238977.1:0-1081 GCF_001687245.7 Rhagoletis zephyria | reverse complement strand
TTTCGGACTCATATATTCTGAACGCTCAGAATATGTTTGCGGGGTAGTAGCATGTGTGTGTCTGCAATTGGCGCTTGTCATACACATGTTCGCACATCCTTCCCTATGGCTTTATCCCGATCCTGTTCTGCCGTTGCTGCTGCTGCTCTTGCTACTATAGAACAATGTCGAATGCATTGAGTGGATGGCTTAAATGAGCGGCACACATCTAGAGTATCTGCCTATCGGAGTGGCTTATCTGCGAATAGTAGAACAACAAAAATAACATAAGCTACACTACCTATCTGACTGGCTGCCAAGTCGATGGAAATCAGCTCACCTACCTCCCCGTTGGTTCACTTAGTCGCATCGACGTTCACCATTCACAAAATCCTCATTGATTTATTGCGCTAATAAAATGGGAAAAGTAAACATAATAGATACTCGGAGCTCTGATATACTTACATATGCACATACATATTAAAAATAGGCACACATGCTCAGGGAAAACTACCGGTAGAGCGATTTCAGTATACCGTGACCCAATCCATCTCAACTAGCGATTCCACTCTTACCAGCTACCAACAAGCATCAGCGGAAAAATTTCACAGCTCCCTCCAGGACATTAAATGATGTACTCACATAAAGATTTTAAATACATAGTATAAAAATATAATCGTACAAATATACCTTGCACTCGTTTTTGCGCTTCGCTTTTTCCTAACCCACTGAAACTGGAACAAAGCCAGGCGCCAAATTCGGCCTTTCTCAGACGACTTTGGTTGAAATGCCACGTGGAAAAGTTAATCATGGCCTGCGAAATGTTGCACTTGTTGCTGGCCTACAGTGGCGTCCACATTTATTTTCGTTAGAAATGTACATATGTATGTAGATAAAATAGAATACATAAAGTTGGATGATAAATGACTGGCATCTACTTCAATTATATTGGCTTTAGTATTTCTGTTACTGCTGTTCCTTAANGTGTGCCTCCATGTCAGCGCGGTCGTTTAAAGAGAGCGGCTCGGAAATTTTTGCGTGTATTTAGAATATCTTTGTACTAGGGCTGTGCGATTATTCGATTACTCGAGCAAGTTGGTTA
>NW_016238975.1:191-1081 GCF_001687245.7 Rhagoletis zephyria | reverse complement strand
TACAGCGCGGCAGTTTTCGCTCAACGAGCCACCGTCCTTCATCATAACTCAGTCAAAATCGCGCCTACCCGTACTACAAATCCCTAAATTTAGTCGGTCATATATCGACTGGCCTGACTTCTATTCAATGTTTTGCACCGTGGTGGACAAGGACTCCGACCTTACAAACATTGAGAAATTCCAGCATCTGCGTTCCAGCTTGACAGCTTCGGCCTTAGACACTATTCGTTCACTTGAAATAAAAGACGAAAATTACAAAACAGCATTGGAATTATTAGTTCATCGTTTTGATAACAAACGCTTGAATTTTCAGGCCCATATCAAGGATATATTTACGCTTCGAAGGATAGAACCTGGAGCCGTCGCGAAACTTCGTGAATTAAGCGATAAAGTCAACGAACATTTGCGTGCACTTCAAACCATGGCAACGAAAGAANGAAACGCTTGAATTTTCAGGCCCATATCAGCTTTCCGACTGTATGCTTATCCACCTCATCTGTAGTAAGCTCGACATATCATCGCAGACTAAATGGGAAGAAGAAACACCAACTAACATCATACCAACCTGGGATTCAATGGCAAGGTTTCTAGAGAAGAGATGTCAGCGGTTGGAGAGTGTGAAAGTCGCCTTGGTAACGCAAACACCAGGCCATCAGGTAGGAAAGAAANGAAGAAATTCGCTTTAAACAATAACAATCATCACAAAACATTTGTTATGCCCACCAAAACCTGTTCCTACAGCAGTGTTCAAAGTTTATCAGTTCGTCCCCTGCGCTTAGATATAAAGAAGCGAAAAAACTGCAGTTATGTCTTAATTGTTTACACAGAGGTCATTTGATGAAGTCTTGCACAGCAGGTAGCTGTCGAAAATGCTCGTCCAAGCACAACAC
>NW_016238975.1:0-150 GCF_001687245.7 Rhagoletis zephyria | reverse complement strand
ATTTAAACGCCTCCTCGCCTGCGGTAGATAGCTCCGCACATAAAACGTTGACATCCAACACTCCCTTCCCTCAATTTCCACTCAAAGTGCAGAAACGTCGTCTCATAACTTTGTTCTTATCGCTACAGCTATTGTACTCATAACAAATAA
>NW_016238974.1:0-1081 GCF_001687245.7 Rhagoletis zephyria | reverse complement strand
TCTGATTCTTTCACTCTCTCATCAATCGGCTCTTCACTTCTCAGCTTGAGCCATCCTCACCCCCTCACTCTCACTCGTTCAAATGGGGCTCAAATTTTGGGTAATAAAAGTATTTTTCTAAATACACCATTTCTGTTGAGCATTTTCGGTGCTGAACCGTATGCATGTGAGTGAACAGTAAAAGCTGTCAGTTTGGGCTGCAGCAGCTCCACACATACACACTTGTCTGCTTTCTCAGACCAGTGAACAGTTTTACAGACGCCATTTTTGACATTTGAAACCGCCAATGGCTGCGATTGAGCATTGAACGGTGGTGGTAGTAATAATGATGAAAGGTAATTAGTAATTTGGCCATGTATAACTGCTGCGTCAATAAATAGTTAATGTCTGCTTTGTTCATTTGATCTTTGGGTGGTAGTTGATCAGTTTCAGCATCATCATCCGATTATTACTGCTGGTTATGGCCTTTTACTTCTTTTTAGTAAAAGAAAATGTACTTTAGCTCAATTTCAGTTTTTAGCCAAACTTTTTGTCCTAATTTTACCCTTCAATTTGAATTTCTATTTGCAGATATTTTTTATTCCTACTAGGATGCACAGATTTGCGCTCTGTGTATTTACTTTTATTAAATATTTATTATTTTGGCACTCTTTTCATTCGTGCACATTCAATTCCATCAACTCCTGCTGTGTGCTTTTTGCATCTTTCTTTTCCTTTTACTCACTAACGTAGAGCTATGAGAAATGACAACGTGACAAATTGATTGATTATTTACGCTAACTTTGAAAAGATTTAGCAGGAAATTTTGTTTTCTTACCTAGTTTTTAGTCTAGATCAGTTTGAGCAGGTTGCACGATTTGAATAGCCTTTTTGGTTGAAGATTTATACTCACAACTAGTTGTGCCTGCTACTATGCAAATCTCTAATTATTAATTGAAACTGAAAGATTTAATGCAAGGATTACCTCTGCTATTAATTTGAAGATTTAGGCTTAAGGTTTTTTAATCAAATTGAAATGATTTTGAGAATATCAATTACTGGTTAGAATTTTGAAAGTTGAAGTTTTGTTTGACTTGTTCAA
>NW_016238972.1:0-1081 GCF_001687245.7 Rhagoletis zephyria | reverse complement strand
TGTCTCGAGTTTGGAACGCACTTTGACAATATTTACCAAGCAAACTTTTGATTCTCAAGTGGATAAAAAACATTTTCTCCCTATTTTTTCCGAGGTTTGACTAAATGTTAAATAAAGTTGGAAAACAAATTGATATCAAAGCTTTTCTCAAGTGGAAAACTCGGATTATTTTGCATATAAAAAATGTGTCTTTATGTTTGAGAATGGGTTGATTCTCCAATTTAGGAACACTTGAAAATAAACATTGGAAATTGGAATATGTGTTGAATCTCCACTTGACCTCCAACCCAAATGTTTATTGGGGAGGCGCAATATGTGAGCCACCCACTGTTGGAGAGAAACTTATACGAATGGAATGGGTACGCAGTGNCTGAATCAGGGCTGCCGCAATCATCTGATTAATGCCGACTTCGTTTTTACCGAAAAATGCAACCCTCTCCTTGCCCTCTATGCACATACACTAAGAAGAGGGCGATGAGAATGCAACATTTTTTGTAGAAACGAAATCGCCATAAGCAACCAGAGCATTATTGCCGCCGACGTTTCTGCAACTGTTCCTTATAAACAGGTATTTCTTGTTATTATTTGGCACTACCACCGTTTGTCGGTTTTGGCCGAGACCAACAAGTTCCTTCAATTGCCTCTCTCCTATGCGAATTCGGGCCAGTTGCACATGCAGAGAGCAAATAGGTTCTTCCGCACGTGATCTTTTCATTTTGTTCGCCCTTGCTTTCGTTGTCCAGCCATGGGTGCATAGTTGACGAATTTTTTCACCGGAGCAGCAAGCGCAATCGCTATATTTTTATGCGCTTAACTATGGCCATGTCGTTAGAAAGCTCATACAGTTCGTCTTCTCGTATACCCGTCGTCCACGCGAACAGGGCCGTAGATCTTGCGCAGAATAGTTATCTAGAAAGCAATCAAAACTTTCTCAACTTGGTTCGGCATAGTCCACGTTTCTGCGCCATATAGAAGACTGGCATAACGAGAAACTTGTAGAGCGTAATTTATGTTCGTCGAGGGAAGGCTCTTCTTTTCAATTGCCTACCGAGCCCAAAGTAGCACCTGTTGGCCAGAGTTA
>NW_016238971.1:0-1081 GCF_001687245.7 Rhagoletis zephyria | reverse complement strand
ACGAGCGAGTGTGAGTCTCACTTTTAGATTTCCTTGCTGTGGCATGCAGTTTCCCTCTTAACAATTTGCCACTTCTACTTTTCTTCTCGTATCGTCTCACCTATTTACCTTACTAGTCTATTAAGTCTTTTACACAATTTCTCCTTTCGAAATCACAAGTTGCCATTTTCTTCGCTACATTTACAACTAGTGCCTGCATATAGTACATATGTACATACATATGTATGCAAAGAAACCGCAACTCGGATAACAGCACTTAATACTGCTTCATCAACCTTTCTGTTCGTTGCAGTTCATTTTTGCCTACATACATATATACGTACCTACATGCATATGTACGAATATGTAAGTGCCAAAGTTCACCGTTCCCATGGATTGCTGTATAAGGCACCATAGTTCGACAACACTTACATTTGCCGTTATATGTTAGAAATATGGTCATTATCCTCTTTCAGTCTATCAAAGTTAATATTTGCGCAACTTTAATCACCTTTGGAAGGTCAGGAATGCATAAGCTTTTCTTTTCCGACTGGGAACGCATTCACTTTTTTGAGAAAATGTCTATAAAATGGCGGTAGAAATTTAAGGTTTTGGGTATACATATAAACAAATCGACAATTTGTTTTAGAATTTTTGTCTGACCGTCCATGTGCCTGTATCAAAAACTAACACATGGAATTGAATAGAGTTTTTACCGATCTATTTCTATATCTACGCTACCCCTGCAGGGTGGGGGCTAAGTTATATATCGGCCATTTATACTGGGGTACATGGCGGNAAAAAAAATACACTTACACACCACCTATTATAAGGGCAAAAGGCCGTGATGTGGAAGGGGTGATCTGCAGAACGCATCCAACCTGTGAAGGAAGGAGCTGAATGCTGAAGGTCCTCCGGATAAACCTCCACAAAAGTAATGTCGCTTCAGCCGATCTCCTCCTCAACCTAAGAGAGGCAGCTACGATGTCGCCTTAGTTACTTACTGGTTAAAAAAGTATAAGCTCTTATAAATATTAACACTACAATCCACAAATGATTTAATGGTAGTGACACTTAAGAATGCAATGCAGGAACCACTACT
>NW_016238970.1:0-1081 GCF_001687245.7 Rhagoletis zephyria | reverse complement strand
AGTTGAATTTTGTTTTTAAACAGGTGATAACCCTCCCACTTATTGTTTAGAAAAAAGCCTTTTCAAAACCATTTCGTTCGATACCCTTATTGTAGGAATTCTTTTAACAGATGCCAGCTCATGTTCTAACCTAACCATAAACATTGTCCTCGCCGAGACGTACAAGTAGTTGTGCATGTTTCTACAATCGAACCACGGCAACATAGAGCTTTAGTTTTGTTGTTTTGGTGAAATAATTGGACGTCCTCCCACTTTATTTACTTGATTTTAAACGTTTGCAATTTTAAATGTCGCAACACGTATTTTGTTATTATTTTGAGTTAGAATTTTCATAAAAATAATTTTGGCCGCCTAAATTGGTCAAATACTCCTATGTGCGACGCCTGAAAAGCCTGCACAGCCTGAACCAAATTCGAAATTCAGGCTTGCCAGGCTTTGCAGGCTTAGGTTGTGGAGCAGCTTATATACAATTGCAGCTTAACTTTGTTTTCATATGTTCAACTTGAATAAAATTTCGTCGTCGTTTGATTTGGTTCTTCACTACACAGATGAAGTGCGTTCATAAATGCATTAAGCCAAAGCATCAGGCTCTTTTATTTGTAAACTAAATTTGATAACTAGATTTGATAACTGAAAATCCGAATTATAACTTAGTTGCGTAAATAAAACATTTCCATCAATTATACTTTAGAAATAAAATAGACTGATGCCTTGGCTTGATGCATTTCTGAGCGCACCCATGTTTTTTCGTAATTAGTAAAAACCAAAAACTAAAAATAAAAATAAAAATAATAAAATTACATGTTGCCTCTGACGGCATTCGAATGTTCGGGCAACCATAATCTATTGCAGAGACGCGAGTTGGTCCGCTACTGCATCACAGAGGGGCACTTTTTAAGTACTCCAACATGCCACAAATAGACTACATGGTCCAACGATTTTTGCGCACATAAGTATGTAACTACATGTACATGCAGCAAACACGTTCGAACTATATATCGAACTAATAATTAAATAAAGAGGCGCCGGTTTACGTAAATAAATTTGGTTTTGTTATTTATGTTGCAATGCAAAAAAAAAA
>NW_016238969.1:801-1081 GCF_001687245.7 Rhagoletis zephyria | reverse complement strand
TAGAGTTAGTTTTCTATCTCGAATTGTTGTCAACGCTTGTTGAATGTATATATATATTTATATCGAAGCCACGATGTAGAAAGTATAGTTGGTGCCATCAGCGGAGCACTAACCCTTCGTCGATTTGACAGCATGCACCTATTTTCTGACGTCATAAAATACATTTTCGCAATATGGAAAAAATTAAATTTTCAAATTGTACTTATTTGCCGAAAAAATTGTACCTAAAAGTAGACAAATGTACCTAAAAATTAAACATGGCAACCTCTATCTTCACATT
>NW_016238969.1:0-791 GCF_001687245.7 Rhagoletis zephyria | reverse complement strand
CGGGGTTCACACTTCAAGTTTTTGATATGTTTAAAGTTTTTAGGGTTGATGCATAAACATAAATAATAAATAAATATGAAATTTGAGCTTGATTAATACAGTTTTCAAAACTTTGCAGCATAAAAGCAAAAACAAGTTGATTTAATAGTTTTCCAAATATCTCGAGGACGGGGCGAGGAAAAAATTTATTATACTGAAATTTAATGGGCTACAAAACTGCATACTCAAAAAAAATTCTTAAATGAATTAAAAAAATTTTAAATTTTTATAACTCATTTTACTCAACTTCGGTGTAAAAAAAATCATAACTCAAATTATTGTAGAGTGCACCCCATAATGCTATACTTAAATATTGCGCAATAGTCAGAGCTACCATTGTGATTTTTTTTTTTGAGATGGCATATTTTCATAAACTAATTTTATTTTATCAAAAAATGTGTATGTGAAGAAATTTTCAAGAAAAAAAGTTTTAAAAATATTTCTTTTCATAAAGAATTTTGATGTGTGTATGTGTGATTTTTTTACATTTTTTTTCACCCCGTTCTCGAGATATTTGGAAAACTATTAGGTTAGGTTAGGTTAAACGGGCAGCTCTGCAAAGAGTTCCCTCGGAGGCCGCGAAGGCCCGTTGTGATGCTCATGGGGGTTACCCCAAGCCTATCCCTACATGTCTTCGAACCGTTTCGATTTTCTTGCGAATCCCAGCAGTCCTTCCAGAGGAGCTTTCCCCAAGATATCCACATTTTCGAAGAAATGGTCCCCAAGAAACTTGAGGCGTTTTCCTCGAAGTG
>NW_016238968.1:0-1081 GCF_001687245.7 Rhagoletis zephyria | reverse complement strand
GTACAGGCGACAATCAGCAACACCGCCACCAGCTGGCCGAGTTTTCGGTTAGTTAACAACAGCACAATGGGAAGTAGGGAGAGTAGGTGCAGTTGCATGTCTGCCGCCAGGTACCAGGTATGTACGGCACACTGAAGGAAAATTTTTGTACAAAAATACGTAAATTAGGATCACCCTTTTGTACTTATAAAAAAAGCTGATTAAAATCTTACAATGGCATTAGTGTTCACCAGATTCTGCAGGTACAGCAGATTGAGCCACCAGTTTGCCTCACAGGCGTTCACCAGGGGGCGGACATAGGCGGACCAGAGGGGCCNGAGGCGTCAGCCGGGCCCAGCGAAGTGTGAGGAATTCAAGGTAGCGAAATCGCCGGTACTGACCGGCGGTGTACTTGAGGGTGACGATGGCGGTGAGGAAGCCACTGAGGAAAACAAACAAACAAACAAACAAACAAATTATTTAAATGCATTTTATTCATTCTATAAAAAAAAGAAAAGAACCTTAGATAAAAGAAGGTTTCCACGGCGTAGAATGCCTTGTAGATTATCTGCAGCCGAGCTGAGGCTAGGCGGCCTCTGATTAGGAAGGTGTCGCCTATTTTAGAGTAGTAATTTCAGGTTTAAAAAATGGGTAAATTAGGAGCAAAAAGTGATGGTATTATTTTCATCATACGATAGACATTGAGCGAGGTCCACTCGAGTGTGTGGGCGGTGATGATCCACAGCAGTGTGATGGCTCGCAGGCCGTGAATGCAGGCCAACTCGCTCATTTCCTTGCTGCTCTCAGTGATGAACAGTTTTTGCAGGTTGTCTATTGGGGAGAACCAGTGGAGAAAGGCTAGTTGGGGTGCTGGCATTTAAATCAAAACAAAATGATTATTTTGCAAATACAAAGTACTACTCTGTTTACCGTTTTTCCATTTGGTTTGGGTAAAAATTGCTGAAAATGTAGTGATCAGCAATATAAAGTAAACTACTATTCTGTGGAATAAATATTTAAAAACAAAAATATCCTAAGCTTTAAAGATAAATGCTTTTTACCGTGCAGCTGTTTGAGCAGAGAGTACTTTTTTATCCGCTGA
>NW_016238966.1:0-1081 GCF_001687245.7 Rhagoletis zephyria | reverse complement strand
GCAAAATAAGAGGATATATTACATTGTATCCATGTATGCACAGAGCTTGCAGAGTGGAGAAGAACCAGCAAAGTTTTGGGCCAAACAGGGCTTCTTCCTAAGAAGCACTTCTCTTCAGCTGCTGTTGCTCTGATTAGACAAGCTCACAGCAGCTGCTGATGAGGATGAGGATTCAAAGGACAGCATCAAAGGATGTTGCAGATAAGGAGACGACAGCAGCAGCAGCAGCAGCAGTGGAAGATAAGAAAGGACAAATCAAGCGTTTACAAACACACACACACACACACAAAGTACAAACTGTGTAGAAAAATGCAAAACATCTCCTCCTGCAGCAGCAGCAGAGCTGAGATGGCAAAGCAAATCAATAGTGGCCAATGCAAATCAATCGACAGTACTGCTGCTGCTGCTCTTGTGCACCTTGGAAACCACCACCACAGCTATCATCATCATCATCATCATCATCATCATTATCATCATCCTCAAAGAGGATATTTCCTCTGTCCAGTGAAACTGTGTTCCATTGTCTCTAAAGGGGAGGAGAGACAATCGAGCGAGAGCAAGAGATATGGAGCAAGGAATATGATTCCACGACAGAGGAGCTGCTGATATCGTTGCCGAAGCAGCAGAAATAGAAAAGGAAACAGCAGCAATGACACCGGTCAGCCTTGAAACAGGTGCTGAAGTCGTTCTTTTCTGCAAAAAGTCTAGCACCTCTGCAGTGAGCAGTTCCGCTACGAGACAAAATATTCAGGCAGAGATTTGCAGATGAGCAGTCTTGTTGGCTGTCCCACCGCTCAATGAAGCACATCTCCAAAGAGGAATGTCAGTTCTTCTCAATGGGCTCAACACTTCCGAAAGTGGCGTTGGCAAGTGAGTGAGTGGTTAACTGGCTGACGAGCAGCTCGGATCAGTGGAGCAGATCAGAGCAGACAGACAGACAGACAGAGAAAGAGAGACCAGAAATTGCGAGAGAATGTGAAGGACAGGAGAGCACTTTGATCTCGAAAGTGAAAGAACAAAACTGAAACTGATCGAAGGTGAGCCCCACCGAGCAGAACGGTGACAATGGCAATGAGAGAGA
>NW_016238965.1:0-1081 GCF_001687245.7 Rhagoletis zephyria | reverse complement strand
AATCTGAATTACATAATGTGGTTTTTTTTGTTAATGTTCTGTGCAACTAAACCTTTAAATGTTCAATTGTTTGTGTGATTTGTTATGTTTGATGAGTCTTCTCGGCATACGTAAAGTTATTTTACGCTTGAGCAATTTTTTGAGTCAAGTCTTTGTTATCTGATAAACTTTAACCTTTTAAATTGTGTAAGTCTAAATAAACACACTTATTAGTGTGTGTACAAATGTATGCATGGGCTCAAATTATTTTAAGTAACAACAACACATATTTACATACTTATAAATACAATATGTCGACACACATGTACATACATACATACATACATACATACATACATACATATGTATTTCGTTGCCCACTTGGCAACCACACAAGATTAATGCTATGCCCCACTGTTCAAGAGTCACCAAGAGCTTATAAATGAAATGTTGTCAGTTCTAGCTGTTATTTGATTTATAGCCACAACGAAATATTTGTATTAGTTACTAATAATTTACGTTTGTTTTTTTTTTGCATTTATTTTGCTCTTTAGAAGAAAAAAAAAAAAGAAACATGTTTTTCTAGTTGGCGTGCGATTTACGAAATATCCGTAGCACCTTTGACATTCAAAAAATGCTCGCAACACCAGCGCACAGTGGTTCAAAACTGCCATTTAGTGTTCACAATTCACTGGAGCCTTCATTTTACACTAATTGGATAATTTTTTTTTAATGGAAGCTAATAAAGTTTGCAAGAGACCAGTTGAGCCCGATTTTTTAATATTTGTTCGTTTGTATTAAATTTTTTTGCGAAAAGTACAGAAAAAATAGCAATTTTGAAGAAAATCGATTCTCCTGTTCCCGTTAATAAATGTTACATAATAAAAACTAGTTGAAAAAAAGTTTACGGTTCTCCCAAAACGAAAAAAATATTTAAAAAATTTAAAATGTTATAAAAAAATGTTCACCAAAATATTTTTTTTTTTTGTTTTTATAAAAAAAATCAGAGTATGCAGTTTTATGGATCATTAAATTTTAGTGCAACAAACTGGAAGTTGCAAGTGGCTAAGAGGTCGCGTTGATTTTTAAAGATTTTTTTTTT
>NW_016238964.1:0-1081 GCF_001687245.7 Rhagoletis zephyria | reverse complement strand
CTCTGGCGGTGCCAGCTCATCGCAATGCAACTGTTGTGCTCAGTTCAGCAACATTTGTCCACTTCTCTCATCACCTAGTATCGCCTATCTCATCTAGTTCGCTTGTTTGCCACCGCCACTGTTTCTAATCGGCCAATTAAGCTCGTTGGAACAGTAGAGAACGTGTTCTTTCTCTGTTTCCAAGATGTTGCAGCAGAAGCAGTGAAAGTAACGCTGGTGGTCTATGAGCTTAGGATTGACAGTGACATCACGTCACCGCCGTATCATTCGCCTGCTTTGTTGTGCGCACCTGTGTCACACGATGACACCGGCACCGAGGATGAAAGGTCAGCACCACTGCTGCTGCTGCCATTGCTGACACCTAAAAACAGTGACAATGAAATGAAAGTCAATTTACCACTTTCAGAGAAGATCACGTCGACAATCGGGATAATTGGTCGGGATCAGGGGTGGGAATCGAGTCCACTTTTCCGCTGTAGCTACATAGCCAACGTTACGCGCCCTCTAGCGTTGGCTGTGTAGCTACAGCGGAAAAGTGGACTCGATTCCCACCCTTGGTCGGGATGCATAAGGCACACGGTGCTAGAGCACTTAACATTGACACTCACATTAACTTGCAACAAAAATCTGGCTCACTGACCTAGAACTCTGGTGAGCTGCTGTGCCGGGTCACACCGCCTAGCAGTTCTTTGTTGAGCCGCGTCTTTTTGTCTTGCTATTTGCAAAGTGTCAACTTTTATGTCTCATTTAGTAATGAGATCATCGTTCTTTTGCTTATTAAAAAGAAAAAGATGTTTTGCCAAAGAATGCATACAGACCAGGTAAGGTGAAGTGAAGTGAGTTGAAGTGTGCTAGTGATGTTTTCTTTTATTCTACGAAACAGGTGGCAGTGGAAGAAGTGGAAAAAGACGAAAAAATTCAGATGATGAACAGAATACACTGCTTCAAAAAACTTTTGCTGACTTATTAACTGATCACTTCAGATAATATCACAATTGTTGGTCGAAATTGAGACCAGAGATAAACAAAACAAAAAATTACAAAAATAATCGGTAAAAACACAGATCAAAACTTTTTGCTG
>NW_016238962.1:0-1081 GCF_001687245.7 Rhagoletis zephyria | reverse complement strand
TAAGAACAAAGTTATGCGCATTTTTAAAACCAACACGCCAACAAAACATGTTTTCAATGCATTGCAAAGAAAACAACTTGTTAATCAAATTGAGCTTATTTTTAAAATTATGTAAGTGTTTCTTTTCTGTAAACTATTTAATAGCAAAATCAAGTAAAATTAAACTTTTCAATTTATTTTCAATAATCAAAACTGATGCGACATCTATTGGTGAAGAATAGAAACTGGTTTTCAACAAAAACAACAAAAATCATTTTTGATTTGATCGTTACAAAAGTTTTGTTTTGAAACTGTTTTATCATCTTTTATCACCTTCAAAAAAAGTTTTACAAAATCAAGCAACCTACCTTTCTCCATCATCTCCGTAGTCAGCAATGCCAAGCAGTTTGTTACGGTACCGGGGAGGCAATGGTGATCCAAGCAAAGCAGCTGCATTTGGCGGCGGCGTTTCGCCGCTTTCTCCACGTAAGTTTGCCTCAATCAGTTCAAATTCTTCAGCTGATGTTAGCGATGAAAAGCTTGTTCGGTTCATTGTTGCTCAAAATAATAGGGATATCAAAAATATGTTGCAATCTGAATGAATAGAAAGTATACAGATATTAGAAAGACAGTGTTTACTTTTCTATTGTTTTTTGCAAAATAAAAATTAATATTTCATACAATAAATAACTGCTAAATCACCTAGTATATGAGCAGAGTAATCTGGCGCTCAATTTTTNACAGATATTAGAAAGACAGTGGTTACTTTTCTATTGTTTTTTGCAAAAATAAAAATTAATATTTCATACAATAAATAACTGCTAAATCACCTAGTATATGAGCAGAGTAATCTGGCGCTCAATTTTCTCACAGACTCACCCACAGACACAATGTCTCATTACTGTTTTTTCGCTTTAATCTTACTCAATTAATCTCTTCTCGGCTTTCTTTCGGTGCTTTCTTTATGTCCACAATCCATAGATCAATTTGTCGATTAGCTTTACTTAAACAGTTTTCAAAGCATTAATGGAAACGTTTAGGGGCCAAAAATGAAGTCAATTGTTAATGCGGTTAAAAGAGGTGAATAAATGAAATGGACAAT
>NW_016238961.1:0-1081 GCF_001687245.7 Rhagoletis zephyria | reverse complement strand
AGATAATTTTTCCATAGCGCAGTTTTTTATACCAACCCTCCACAGCGAAAGTAATGGACAGGTGGAGCGGCTCCATTCCACGTTGCTAGAAATTGTTCGGTGTATTAAGAACCAGCAGCAAATTGATGATGTTACCGAGTTAGTATTACTAGCAACACACAAATACAATTGTAGTATTCACTCCGTGATTAATGCTAAGCCAATTGACGTGTTTCACGAAAGCTCAGAAGAAAATTTAGAAAATCTAAGGAAAATGTTAGCTGCAGCACAGGAAAAAACCATTCAAAGGTGTAATGTAAAAAAGTCAATGAGAGCATATTATCCAGGGGAAAAAGTTTTCTTAAGGCGTAATAAAAGACTTGGCAACAAATTGGATAGAGTTTCTGTAGAAAAGGTTATCCAGAAGGATATTGGCACCACAGTTTTGATTTNACAGTTTTGATTGACGGCAAAAGGATACATAAGAGTAATCTTCGATAATCTATTTAACATAAAAACTATCAGGGTTGACGCAATAATCGTACAAAACAAGTCCATTTTTTTCATGGTTTGAATGATCATATCTTTTTCTAAGTAATATTAAAGCTATTCAAACAAGAACTTAACATTCTAAAAAAATAAGTATTTGAAATCGATGATATGTTAATTTTGTAAGTAGGCACTCTGAATTAATTGTAATTAGCATTATTAATTTAATATTTCTGCAAATTTGATGCGACTACGCCAAGGATCGCTCATGAAAATCAAGTTGTACTTCAAACGTCAGTACAGACCNCTCCGCGATATTGCGTTTTGGCAGTAGCTTTTCAACTACTGGAACCTGCTCCGATCCCAGCGGAGGCGAAGTCGCTGTCGACGCGCCGTTTATGTAAGTTAAGGTATCCCTTCTGACCGATCAACCTTTTACTTGCTTTTGTATGCTGGGTTAAGTCAACGCATCAGATTGAATGCTGGGTTGGGCGGTAGAAGTTCCAATGCGCCTAGCAACACCAATAGTTGAATGCAAGTGCAATATCTTTGCACTAATACACTAAACAAATTGCCCATACCGTTGCCTATTGTTCATAGTGCCAGCAATTAT
>NW_016238960.1:0-1081 GCF_001687245.7 Rhagoletis zephyria | reverse complement strand
GGTGCTTAGATAGCTTTTTTTGAAAAGAGCCAAATGTTGATTTGAGCATGGCAAATAATAACAACGATTTAGAAAATTTTTGTTAAAGATATCACTCTTGGTTCATTGATAAAGAAAATAAATGGTTTTTATTTTAACTTTAAACAAATAAAATCATTAGTTGATCATTAGTTTTTACACAAATAAAAAAGTTTTTCTGTTAACAAAACTTGCAAATTAAACACAAAAAACTTTTTTAACATTAACCATTTTTAAACTTTAAAAAAATAATGTTTCAAAAGTTTAAAAAGTTAAGTTTTAGTTTGCAAAAACCTAAAAATCAATTTTGTTTTTTATTTGCCCTCTTTGCAACCGTTGCACAAACCCAGATAAAAAAACAACGGTGATCGCATTTTTGCACAAATGCCTGTATTTACCTACACTGAAAACCTGATCAGGCGCCAGCTGTTGAAGGTCCTCATTCTGTTTGCCAAACAGAGCAGCACCAGGCCAAAATTGCAAACCAGGACATACTCTGAGGCAGCGGCCAGGACGTGCCACCAGTAACCAGGTTGCAGTGAGGTCCACTGCGCCCGAAAGGGGACCAGAAAAAAGTCCGATCGGTTCGGGCAGAGAAACATCGAGGCGCCCGAGGCGGCGGCGCAGAGGAAGTAGGCGAGGCTGCCTAGGGCAGAAATGATGATCAACGAGGTGGGTTTGCTTTCTAGGCCAGCCGCCGAAAGTTGTGAGCACATTTTGACCATACTCCAGGCGTAAACGCACATTCCAGTGGCGGCCACCACTGCTCCGACGGTGTGCAGCACCAGCCAGTCTCGGTTGGAGAAGTTTGCCAGGGTGATCGTAGACAAGCTGACCAAAATACTGACTAGAAAAGCGCGAAAGTTGGTGCGCTTTAACGGCTGGTGAATACCTGTCTGAGCTTCTCGGCTGAAAACTGTTGTTCTGTTTGTGTTTAATTCCTGAAGTTTCATCAAAACTTGAAAGTAGTGCCTGAGCTGCTGGTAGCGAATGAAGGTGGAGGCAATGACTAGGGAAAAAATGAATGCACAAAAAATGTGTTTGAAAATAGTAGTGAAACTTG
>NW_016238959.1:0-1082 GCF_001687245.7 Rhagoletis zephyria | reverse complement strand
TTACGTTTAGGCTGCGGAAGAAAATTCCAGAGAAAGAATTAGTTGGGATACTGAAGGGAAACTTAAAGCCTTACCTGGCGAACCTTACTTTTGCCTCCCAGATGAATACACGCGCCGAGTTGAAAGCCGAATGTAAGCGCCCCGAGAGAGTAATAAAGGAAAACCGTAGTCGATCCAGGAATATCAGCGAACTTTTGTACTGTGAGGAACGTTGATTAGATGAAAGCGTAGATCGTAGACCTATAGAAGCTATTAGCAATCCACTAAAGACTAAGTCATATGGCCAGGGCAGCAACAATAATGCTAGGGCAAGCGGTCCCCAATATAACAAACCAGAAACTCAGCCTACGAAAAGCCCCCAGTCCACCATTAGTTCGTTTTGTCCGTCCCCATTTCATTTGATGTTGTATTTTCCATGTGGGATGCCTGTGGATTATTATTTGAGGAATCCGAGTGATGCAGCGAAGCAAGCTGGGTGCAAGTCGTCTTTTCACAACATGGTGTGCTTTGCATGTGGTGGAGACAGGTCGTTTTGTGTGTACAAACCTGAAAAGGGAAACAGGATGCTGGCAGAGATTTCCGGGTACTCCAGCCAGGGGAAGGAGAACCCGGAAACCAGCCAACAACAATTAAATTGCTAAAAAGGGATATAATTGGCACTGAAAATAAAGAAAATTTAGTTAAAGGGGAGCCGGAGAAGAGCCTACACCAACGCAAAGTTGAGTATGAAGCAGCTCGGAGGAGAATTTTTTGGTAATCAGTTGAAAACAAGAGGAAAAGTAGGAATTTCAAAAAGATTGAAAAAATGAGAGAGAAGAAAAAGACGTATAAGAGAATTTTGAATAAAATCATTTCAACGATTGTAACCTTAAAGGGTGATAATAGGGTTTTTGCTCAGACAAAGATCGGAGGCGTAGAAGTGTTAGCTTTATTAGATTCAGGAGCGGGAGCAAGTTGTATAGGGAAAGATGCAGGAAAATTACTGGAAGGCAAAGAAGACCGCGTTCTTCCAATAACGAACCAAAACATAAGAAACAGCGAACGGTGGTGAAACTTCAGTAACCGGTGTAATCACGCTCTCA
>NW_016238958.1:0-1082 GCF_001687245.7 Rhagoletis zephyria | reverse complement strand
ACTAGGTGGGCGATTGCGCGAATCACGTCTACCTATTGCAGAGAAGTACAAATATATCCTACCACAAAAGCATCATTTTTCTAATTTAATTATAATAGCATCACACTTGCGCACTCTGCACGGTGGAGTTGCAGCCACATTGCATTACATTCGTAAACGCTTCTGGATCTTAAATGCTCGTAATGCAGTTCGAACGGCCATCCATCGCTGTATTATCTGTTATCGCTACAATCCAAAACCTGCACAACAACTTATGGGAAATCTGCCAGCTCCACGAGTTTGTCCATCTAGGCCGTTTTCTTCAACTGGAGTGGATTATGCCGGCCCAATGCACATATTGCCATCACGGGGTAGAGGCCGAACATCAGTAAAGGGATATGTAGCGCTTTTCATTTGTCTCGTCACTAAGGCGATACATTTAGAACCAGTTGGAGATGTTTCTGCAGAATCATTCATCGGGGCCCTTAAACGGTTTATTGGTCGCAGAGGAGTTTGCAAACATATTTTTAGCCAATCGAAAACTCCAAGCTGATCGGCACGCATACGAAAAATATGTACAGACACAGATCGCACCCTTTCTTCTTGAACAACATATACAGTGGCATTTTATCCCTCCATCGGCGCCTCATTTTGGAGGTCTTTGGGAGGCAGGAGTAAAATCGATGAAATACCATTTGGTGAACAAAGGTTGACGTATGAAGAATTGAGCACTGTTTTGGCTCAGATTGAATCCTGCCTCAATTCCAGGCCGCTGCGCCCGATGTCGAATGATCCTGACGACTTAACAGTGCTTACTCCAGGTCACTTTTTAACCGGCGATGCGTTATTAGCTCCTCCGGTCATGGAAAATGAAAAAATTAGTCTCCTCGATCGGTGGAAGAACTGCCAGTATTTAACACAGCAGTTCTGGCATCAGTGGCGTAAGGAGTACCTGTCGCGATTATAAAAACGCCCAAAGTGGCTACAAACAAAGAATAATCTACAAATAAATGACATATTGTTGGTAAAAGACGAACGAGTTCCGAGCAATGTATGGCCACTCGGACGCATATTACATACATATCAAGGAGATGATCACCTAG
>NW_016238957.1:0-1082 GCF_001687245.7 Rhagoletis zephyria | reverse complement strand
GTTGTTTTTTGGTGTTATTGATACTTGAATTAAATTAGTTTTAACACTGCATTCTGCTGAAACGATCTGTAGAATTCTTTGAGAATCGGCAGTAAAATCAAAATTTCGTATGCTTGACAACTATAACGATCTCCAAAATAATCAACTAACCAATGTTCGCAAGCTTTTACGTGAATATCGTGTTCTCTTAGAACAGTGTGCTCAGCGAAAGCTTTTCTTTTCTGCCAACATTGCTTTAAAATCATTCCGCCGCTCCTTCTAAAAGCTCGCAAAGCTCTTATGTTTAGAATTGTTTATAATTCTTATAAATAAACGAAAGCTAGATACATACATATAAAAAGACAAGACGAGAAAGAATAACAAATTCTTGCACTCGAATACGCACAAACATATTTACTCATTTACATAAATAAAGCGAATACATTTGAAAATTGTCGAGCGCACCAAATCTAATCAAATCTTAGCATAGAGTTTTATTGTAGCAAATTCCCGATTAAACTTAAGCTTATTTGGTTAAACAGATAAGTTATCAGTTACTATTTGAATACTTAACCCCATACATACATACGAGGGGAGCTTTACAACTTTTGAGTCTAAGTAAGTTTAAAGTGTCATTAATGTATTGTACCGCGTTGTTTTTGTTGTTGTAACAGCATAAAAACTCCCCAAATAGTTGTAGGGGAGTGTTGCTGGAGTGACAGTCCTTGGCCAGATATATATCTAGGTCGCATTGTCCTGTGTGCCCCTAATTGCTAATATCCTTAGTGGCATAAATACCAAATTTTATGTCATTAACATCATTGCGCTTTCAGCAATTGAGCCGTAAGCATCACCATGTGTGAGTCATCCGGGCATTGTACGAAATCGGACTATCACCAAATTCCTCACAAAGCGATGTCTACGGAGATATTTGAAGAGACGACCTGTCCCCAATCGATTACTTCCTGATCTCCAATTTGGAGAAATATCACCGGGGACGGAGATTTTCGTGTGCAGCAGAAATAAAGGCTGCAATAGACGAGAATTTGGAAGACGGCGAATATTATGATAAATTTAAGAAGTCCATTGATCCAGTAGATGGA
>NW_016238956.1:0-1082 GCF_001687245.7 Rhagoletis zephyria | reverse complement strand
ATGTCTAGATGCAAGGAAGGTTAACGAACGGACAGTGAAAGACGCTTACCCTTTACCACACGTTGACGGAATTCTTAGCCGTCTACAGAACACACGTTTTATTTCAGCCATAGATCTAAAGGATGCGTTTTGGCAAATTCCCTTAGAATGGAAGTCCCGTGAAAAGACTGCCTTTACGGTACCTGGTAGACCACTCTACCACTTCACAGTCATGCCCTTTGGTTTGTGCAATGCGGCACAAAGAATGTGTAGGTTAATGGACAAAGTGATTCCCGCTGCTTTACGTGAATGTGTGTTTGTGTATTTGGATGATTTGTTGGTGTGTTCGGTAGATTTCTCGTCTCATTTGTGTTTACTTGAATAGGTCGTCGGTGTCTACGTGAAGCAAAATTAACGATTAATGTAGAAAAGAGCAAATTTTGCTATTAAGAGGTACGTTACCTGGGATACGTAGTTGGTGATGGCTGTATACGAACCGATGCAAATAAGGTGGCGGCCGTGAGGGATTTCCCCGAGCCGAAAACTCCGAAGCAGTTACGACGGTTCCTGGGCATGTCAGGCTGGTACCGTCGATTTATCCAAGACTACGCGACTATTGCAGCTCCGCTGCACGACTGCCTCACTAAGGACAGGATTAAAAAGTTTTTTATGACAGAGGATGCCAAGAAATCATTTGAGCAATTAAAGCAGAGCCTTATTTCTGCTCCTGTATTGGTACATCCCGACTTTGACAGACATTTTTACGTACAGTGTGACGCATCAACTGATGGAGTGGGAGGGGTTTTATTCCAATTAGACGACGATAAAAACGAAAGACCTATCGCATACATATCCGCAAAGTTAAACAAAGCACAAAGAAACTACAGCATTACAGAACTGGAGTGTTACGCCGCTGTGATTAGTGTCAAGAGATTCAGGCCATATATTGAGGGTCTGCCATTTACGATTATTACGGATCATGCGAGCCTTAAATGGCTCATGAACCAGAAGGANGGCCTTAAATGGCTTATGAACCAGAAGGACCTTTCAGGCAGGTTAGCACGGTGGAGCCTCAAGCTCCAAGGTTATAACTTTAACATCCA
>NW_016238955.1:0-1082 GCF_001687245.7 Rhagoletis zephyria | reverse complement strand
ATGTAAGTGTGTGGATTTCGTTCCTAAGCGCATTCACTGTAGGAAAAAGTTAGAATGTAAATAGGCTCAACTCGGTGAAGTGATTGATAAATTTTTCGATATTTTTAGTTATCATTATGGATATTTTTCGATATCATTATCGATATTTATCGATTTAAGAGTATTATAGCGCTATCATAAATTCCAATATTTGCGTTCCAGATGGTTCACGATTTGCAAGTTTTTGCAGGAAGCTGTTCCAGGTGCCCACCTTCCATAAGGTTTATTAATGGCGAAAACAGCTTTTCCTGCAAATCCTGTAAAACCTGCAAATCGTGAATCATCTGGAACGCAACTAATGAGTTTCTATGATCTTTTATCCCTTTCTTTTTTATGCACTTAAGTGTCACTTGTGTATGTTGGTGTTAATTTTAAGAGAAATTCTTTCAATATATGTATTGGAGTTTCGGATGTGCCCTATATATGTACACACATATATGCTATTATCGTATTTGTGGTGTTAATCCATCCCGAAATCTTAGTTAAAAGTTAAAATGTATTTAAGTTCAAATAAAGTCTAGATCCAAATAACTCGGAAATGTTTCTACATTTACTTCATTTTTCAATACTTTTGTTTTACTGTACATATGTATGTATATGTTACCTTCCAAACCCGATCTTAGAACAAACTAGTTTTTCCTAGGCTAAACTAATTCGGTTTCCGAGAGTCGAATCGTATCGAAAATTTCATATCATTGCCTAATATTTCGACTCGACTAGTGTATTAAAAGGGGAAAACTTGGCAGCACTGCATAGTTTTCGACGATTTTCGTCGTTTACTTATTTCAGCTCGGCAGTTCACAATGCCAATGTTGTTGAGTCGTACAATTTAGCCTAATTAGCCAGTGTAAGTGCTCCACAATTTCAAGCGAAAAAAAGTACTCGAAATCGAATCGGCTATCATAAATATTTTTATACGGTTTTCTTCGAGAAAATATCAAATTACGAGCTCGTTTACCACGATTTTGCTGACTGGGTACCTCGCACGATTGAGAGAATACAAAGGTTGCGGCGATCTCGGACCGCTATTCCTCTCTTAACGA
>NW_016238954.1:0-1082 GCF_001687245.7 Rhagoletis zephyria | reverse complement strand
ATCGAACTATGATTTAAATGAAAATGGTTAAAAATATAATATATATATAATATATAATTATATATATATATATAATTTTGACCGCAACTGTATGCTATGAAAGTGAATCGAATCGAATTGTAAGTTAATGCAGTTTTTAGATATCTCTCGGCTCCAGCAACACCTATCTGTTAGAAAACACTTTTTATATTTATGTGGGTAATACATGTTCTGAATTTTGTTCAAATTGGACTGAAAATGTCTGGACGTCTTTTTATACATATTTCAACTGCAGCGCCACCTATCGGATTTTTTTGTTGCCCTAACTCTGTCGGTTCAGTAGTTTTCTAGTCTATAAACGCCATACCAACACACACACGACTTTTTTATATATGAGAAGAAGAAGATGACTAAGGCCAATCGATTTTTGCTACAACAGTTTTGGTTTGAAACAAGTTTTTTTTTTTTTGTTTATAGAAAAGTTGATTCAACGCCACCACGCCACTCAAATATGCGCCTATTGACTAAATTTATTTATTTGTATTAAGCGAAGATTTCGCAATGTCATCACACAAATCCTCTGGGAGCGTAGTCGACAGTTAATCTTTAAATAGTTGAAGTTTTTGCTTTCCATTAATTTATCTGTCATGTGGTTCATACATACCACTGCAGCTAATTGCCGTTTAATATGTTCGTAAAAGTTCGTAAAAACAGCCAGTCCATCGACCAGTTGCAAAGCCGCCTATCTTACGGCACTCAAATTTTACGGGAGAAAGAAATAACTGAATTTCTTTAATGGCGTTGACTTATTGATATTGTTGACTTATTTTATCTAACTATTATTTTACAAATCTGTTGATGGAATAACGATGCCTGGAGTTTAGGGCTACCGAAGCGCATTTTTGCCAACTGTTTGATGCTCGGTTTTGTAAAGGCATCGACGATATTTAAATATACTACATGTACAAAGCATTGTGTTTAACCTTTTAACCAAAAAGTTCGTTAGCCTTAAGCATCGATAAATAATGTACGTCTCATCGAAGACCTTGTTGATAAAAAGGACAATCAAAAAATTTTATATTATAATTTTGGCAGATGTCGTG
>NW_016238952.1:0-1082 GCF_001687245.7 Rhagoletis zephyria | reverse complement strand
CCAGAATGATCAGAACGTTTGTTTTAAAAGCAATTGTACCCTTGTCAACTTCGAAATTACATACGTTTTTACGTTTTTCTGATTTGCTTAATAATTTTTTAGGTATTTTTAACTAATACTTTTGGTTTTCAAGTAAACAATAAATTCTAAATTAGTAAATTTTTCGCTTTCCATTTGCTAGAAGAAAACGAAAGTTTTATTTTAATTTAACACACCTAGACATATAATTAAAAATTACATAGTAATTATTGGAGGAGGGAAAAAATTTAAATTTCAAATTTTACACAAAGTTTTTAATGAAATCGGCAAAAATATTACACATTTTTAGGCCATTTATTTTTGGTACGAAAAATATTGGTCTTAAGCGCTAATTCTCATAGTCAAAGACAAATAATAGAAGTCATTTTTGTAAAATGAAATATCGCTACCCAAACGAGAAAGATGCCAAGTCCATTTTTTGAAATTGTTCAGGACAGATGAGACGATCGATGTACATAGTTTCGCATTATCTGTCATTCTGCATCAAAAACTTAATTTTGAACAAAGTGGACTTGGCACCTTTTTACCTTTAGGTAGCGATATGTATACATATCTAAGCTAGCTGCTCCCAAAAAAGAACTTATATGTACATATACTAAATTTTCTCACATACCACGGCCTGAATCGCGAAATTCTTGATCGAATGACTCTTTTCGAATCGAAAAAAAAATTTTTTTTTGTTAATACGATTGTAATTGCAAAAACGAAGCAACGATATCGAGCGCTGAAATCTAAAAATAAAGATTCGCTACGAATTTTATTCGATTAGAAATGTGCGCAACTTGGATCCAGCGTACAAAAAGTGAAAATACTCCTTGTTCTAATAAAATATTTACAATTACTTTCATGAACGAGTTTTTCATTATTTTTTAATGAAAATATAGTTCATTCTATAACATACGCCATATGAATCAAGGCTTAACACTTTATAAAATTAACAAAAATTTCATCAAAATTTCAAACATTTTAATCAGAATTTTCAGAATAATAAGTACAAGCTTAAAGTCACTAAAAATTACCCTTGATTTTTGAATTTTTTTTTT
>NW_016238950.1:0-1082 GCF_001687245.7 Rhagoletis zephyria | reverse complement strand
AAATTAATATAGCAACTAGATATTTTTGCACTTAAAATTTAAAGAAATAAAACTATTTTTTAAACTAAAAATTTAATTATCGAATGATTTAAAAAAGGGAGTTATCGAAAAACTAAAAAATTTAATCATCGAGAAACTTATTTTTTTTTTAGAAAAAATTATTAAAAATATTTTTCATTAATTATTTTTAAATAAAAATTTTTAAACAAAAATTTAAGACAAACTTTGTAAAAGAACCTTAAACTAATTTCTTTAAATTATAGAAAATAAGATTTTTGGTATAAATTTAATTTATCAAACAAAAGGTATACAAATTAAATATTTTGATAGGAAATAAATGAAAATGTATCTGTCATTAATTTTCTTTCATACGATAGGCGATAAACGCTTGCAAGCCTATCGTACGAAATCAGTTCTTATATTATCGTTTTCATACGCCNTACGCTAGTTATCGGATTTCATACGACAACATCGATTCGTAATAAAGAATAACAGAATGCAAGCGTCTATCGTGCATGGTACGAATTCATAATAGGTGGGGGGTAAGATTTGTTCAACAATAAATTATATAAAAGTCAAGCTCTTAATAGAAAAGTAATGAAAAAATATTTTTTAACATAAAATTAATTAAAATTTATTTAAAAAGGTGAAAATTTATTCAAAAAAATTAAGACAAATGTTTTTTTTATTATTTTCTTTGAATAAAAAATTCATTTCTTTTAAGTCTATTTGAGTGCTCTCTTAATAAATATGTATCTACTATTTTTCTCTACAAATTCCGACTTAAAGCCCTTTTGCCAAATTTTTTAAGCAACCCCTTTCTTTTGGCTGCCCGTTTTTTTCATAATTTTTTCATGTAAGTTTTTGCAGGTTTTGCAAATTCATCAATGTCTTCTACCGCTAAGTACAAATATTAAATATTAGAAAATACATTACATCGTCAATGCTTTCAATTTAATATATATTTTTTTCAAATACTTTCAGTGCCTTGAAATTAATTTTTTTTTTTTTAAATAATTTCTACTGAGCGAATTCGTTCTCACAAATTGTTTCAAACTGGAATTTTGTCAACTTCTTTGAGA
>NW_016238949.1:0-1082 GCF_001687245.7 Rhagoletis zephyria | reverse complement strand
GGCACCAGTCCGAAAGGGCGTGGGTTCGAATCCCACCGCTGTCAAGATGCATTTTTTTAAATTTGATTTTTCAATGGCAATTTTGCCATACAAATTTAGTAGAGCGCTAGTAAGATGTTTAAAGTTTGAATGAGAACATATGTATGTTGGTGAAGGTAGGTAATTGTTGGTATAGCAACAGCAAAAGTGTGTAAATGGGATTTCGTAATCAAAGCAGAGTTAGAATTGCCAGCAGCCAAGTGTTTGAGGAAGCTCAATTGATTACGCCTAGTTGTAGTGTATTTTATGTTGTTCCAAGGCTTGATGACTTTATACAAAAAAAATATGAGTTTTTTAATTTTATTCAGTACACTATGTAAGTATATATTAACTTGTAACGATTTCTATTTTTTTTAATTACTAATCAATGCGAATATACGAGTACTGTTTGAATTATCATATTTTTTTCTTTCGTAAATTTCTTGTTGCTATGTTCACAATTAAGCGTTTACAAGCAGCCTTGTGGTCTTCAATGAATAACGTATGAGTCAATGAATCATACATATGCACATATATATGTACATACAAACGCTTCCCAACTGCTGCTCTAACAAAAGCACCCTCTAGCCATCTACTAAATGTGTACACGCTATTGCCACGTATGCATGTACGTATGTATGTAGGCACCTACCTACCTACCCAAATGCTTAAGGTGAAATAAGTCAAGCACGTAAACCTACCGGTACGTAAACCCGAGTCAGCTGACACGATCTGTCTTACCAGAGCGCCATGTAAATAAAAACTCAACACCGCAGAATTTTTCTGTAGTTGTAGCCCGTAGCGCAGAAATTTGCGGAATTTAGACTTTTCCGTGACAGCTGATTTCTTCCTTCTATAGATTGTTGCCACGTCGTCAGTTTTGCAGATGGTAAAAAAGTTAAAAGTTCCTTTTCAAATTACGTTTAAAATATTTGAAATTTACTATCGAAAAAGATTTTTTATTATATCACGAAAAATTGTAGTTGAAAAGGTATGTAAGTTTGTGAAAAGGCACTGATGAGTGGCAACACTGTAGTAAGCAACACTGAGTGCTCCAGTAATCG
>NW_016238948.1:0-1082 GCF_001687245.7 Rhagoletis zephyria | reverse complement strand
AATTAGAGAGTTGCCACCTGTATTTAAAATTTCAGTTTAGGTCAATTGACACGGTGAAGTGAATACTGCAATATGGCTGTGAAAAGAAAGAAATTTACAACGGCTTATAGCTGAAAATATTTTTAGGGGATTTGCCAACTGATTGAAAAATTGTATTCATTAAAATTTGTAAAATAAATGAAATATTGCAATACGAATATTAAACTAAAGAGGATTAGGAAGCTTACTTTTGAAAATATTCTTGAAGCGGGTTGCCACTTATTTGAAAACTTTAATTCAGTTAAATTTATAATATAAACTAAGTGTTGCCATATGGGTATCAAACGAGAGTACTTGAGAATAATAATAGATAATATACATAATAGATGTTAAAGAAAAATTAATAGGGGGTTTATTAGATCAACTGAAGCCAAATCTAAAATTTCGGTATGTTTGTCTGTATGTCTGTAAGCGCATCACGCAAAAGCTAATGTATGGAATTATATGCAGTTTTCACCGATGTCTAATTGAAAATATAGAATCCATTTTTTTTTTGTTTTAGTTTATCGTCGGTCATTATTCCTAGGTATTTGAATGTATTAACTGTTTCCAGTGCGTCGTTGTTTATATTTAGAGTTAGCAACGGACTGTTCTCAAAGTTATTGGCGAAAAGTGGTAATTATTGGAAAGGCTGGAAAGATATACATTATTTACGTAAACACGCAAGTATCATTCGATTGGGAACCATTTTCTCCTAGATTTCAAAGTCCCATTGAACTATTGTATTTATGTGAACATTTTGAAGAATTTTTTTTAATTTTTCACAAAGAATGGAGCTTTGCTTTTACGAGTTTCGCTATAAACAGTCCTATCTACATACCTATTTGCATAAAATGATAGCCGCTTTCGTTGTTCGGAATAAACTCAAAAACCACTGAATAGAGTTCCGCCAGATTGTCGGAACATACATATGTGGTCCAATTACATGCTACTAGAAAACTCGCTAGGTGGTGCTGGAGTAGAGTTATTTATACAAATCGTATTTATTAACCAATGCTCTTGAGTTTCCCTATAAGAACTGTTATTGGCATACGCATCGCACC
>NW_016238946.1:0-1082 GCF_001687245.7 Rhagoletis zephyria | reverse complement strand
TGTTTTTCTTATTGATATTTATGTCCAAAAGTAGTTAGCTACAAGTTAGATTTCATCTAATGCAGACGAAAGCAGTTCTCAGAATTTTGCGGCCATCGCCCTTCAAAAGTAATTAGTCACGGCCAAAGAAAATAGTTAATAAATAGTTACCACAAGTCGAATGCTAGTTAGTGAATAGTTAGCTACAAACTGTTGTTTTAATAACGATTTACGATTTTTATGCATGAATAGTGCAACCGAGTAATATGTTTTTCACATAAGAAGTATATTTAGAACCACATATAGGCAGTTATCGCTTCGGTTTTTTCTTGCTTGCCAGTAACAACTTTATATTATTTACTCAAACAAACTTTAACTTTTTTGTATGATTTCAGTAGCAAAAGGTTTTTTACATATTTCTGGATATTTGGGTGGATATATGGCTTTGCTACAATTTAATGCTAATTACTGCCTTGGTTTGAAGTTAAATTCGAAAATTTCAATCTATTTTATTGCTGATTCACCTAAAAAAAAATAAAAAATTTTCAAGATACCTCTGCGATGACAGCTTTTATTTACTTAGTGAAAACCAACTTAACTAAAAAATATACATATCAATATTGAAAGTATAATTTTATAAAATTTCTAGCAACATCTTAAGAAATGTCCTCTCAAAAGCTTCCAATTTTTTATGAACCGAATTAAGTTAAATTTTTAATTATACTGCAAATGTTTTCAAGAATTTAGAAAGTGGACATAATTAGTTTTGACATCAAGTACCACTGACCCATATACCTACATATCATATAAGGATATAGTTACATATGTATACAAATTTCACTGTTTTTCAATACGCTAAAATTCCTTTATGTTATTTATGTAGATAATTCCAGGATTAACAATAAATATTTTTTTAAATAAACAATTAAGTAAATTAACACATAACAACAAAGTATGTAGCTGCTAAAAATTTCAAAACTGTGATTATCAAAATAAAAGTTGCAAATCAGTGCAAAATTAAGGACCACATATAGAGTGTTTCAAAGGCACTTGTGCGCGCTTTCGAGATACAGCACCACTGCTCGCCGCAAGTAAATAAGTAG
>NW_016238945.1:0-1082 GCF_001687245.7 Rhagoletis zephyria | reverse complement strand
TCCTTCACCATGAATCGTGTTCCCCTTCTCCTTCTCTGCTGTCTTTACTTGACACTGTCAACTATTCACAGCAAAAACCAAGCTTTCGCTTGGCCGCTTCGGGTTTCAGCAGGCACCCAAGTGCGACCCAACTCCAACTCAAATCTGCGCATTGTCACCAAGTGTTTTCCCGGGATGTTTCTCAAAATTGACTGTAAGATGTACTTTGACTGCAGCAGTGAGGGACACTTTCGCCGTAACTTTTGTGACTCTGGCACCTACTGGAATCATCGCGACAAGAAGTGTGATGAAATTCAAAACGTTCCTGAGTGTGTAGCTGTGTACTCAACAAACCCGGAGAACCGTGGCAAAGCAGTGCAGCAGCAGCCATTGATTTCATCGACAACATCACCCAGCACGGAAAGAGCATCTTCAACTTTTAAAACAATGCTGCCTTTATTAACTGCATCAACAACAGAGAGTGTTTTCGTTTCGTCAAAAGGAAGCAAAGAAAAATCATTCACTTCTACAACTCAATCAACAGTTTTAGCAGCCACTCCCCAAACTAGAAATCAACTAAAGGGTGAAGATGATGACTACATCGACCCGCCTAACGTTGACTGGGACATTGATGGCGTCCTTGGCCTTGAGTCAGGCAGCGGAATATCGGAGATTTCTGAAAAGACGGGAAACGACATCATTACTGAGGATGCAAAACAAAGTAAAGATGTCATCAAGAAAAACAACCCACTAGAGATCAATAAAGAAGGCAGTCAAACTACTGTTTTGCAAGTGCCCACATCCAGTGAAACGCAGGGAAAGATTTGTGTTCTTCGGGGAAAGGAAAAAGTCTGTTCACCTGCAGTTAACTCCATTCCAGTGGTGTACACCAATCAAATCTTTTCCCAGCAAGCTAGCAGCACTGTGCCGCCTCTTCTAGATGTTACTCAGTCTTCCACCGCCAATCAAAACACAACAAGCAAAAACTCAGGTGAGAAAGTCAGTTCAAATAATCCCATTTCCTTCAACATCACTATTCATCTAAATGTTCAAGAGTCAGCCATTCGTTTTGTTCGAATAATTGCCTACTATGTAAACTTGAC
>NW_016238943.1:0-1082 GCF_001687245.7 Rhagoletis zephyria | reverse complement strand
AAACTATGGCAGAATACAGAACATATTTTTTTAAGTAACTTTGCCCAACGAGATTAAAGAAATATCGCTCTGTGCGCTATGGTCATAGCTTCAGTCACAACCCCATGTATTTATAAGAACGAACGACGATTTTGGGAAGTCACGGTTTATGAGCTTCTACAAAACGCTACTTATTTCTCTTTCGCTATTTTTCTTCTTACCATCGAACACGTAGATACTTCTGCAGATTTTCCCCTAATGTACAGCTAGCCATTTCGATGCTATTTTCGACGACTAGCAGGACAATATTTTCTTTTCAGTAACTTTAGTAACATTATGCAGCTAATATTTTAATCTAAGCTATACCTTTCCTTAGGTGGACATATCTATCATGTTTAAACACCTTTAGCAATTCTACGAAGAATTTTAATCTTGTAAAATTATCCCCTATTCTAGCAAAGCCCCAAAATTCAGCTAATCGCTGCGGCAGCTAGAGCATGACTCCTCCAATGGAGTCCCCCAATTAATAAATGGTAAAAGAGTTACCGCACGCGCTACCGCTTCATCGGCCTGCCTACATATCTCTCTCTTTCATATCAGGCATATGAAGCGCTTGGTTAACTTGATGTGCATCTATAAAGCAAAGGTAATCCCCACCTCCTCTACTGCTATAACTCTGCTACTATGCGCGTTAAAATGTGCAACCAAAATTAGATTTTAAGTGCGCAAGAAATGCGCAAAAATTTAGATATTTGTTTTGTAGCAGCATGTTTTTTTGCAGTGGTAAGTTAATTAGCTAAGTTCGTTTCTAAACACTGTCACACCTCACAGTGCAATATTAGACATACAATAATTGTTCGGTCAAAGCTTTGCAGATATCTTTTATGTCTGGAAATCTGAACAAAATTTTGTCGACCCAGCTTTTCCATCAGGCACACTGTACGATGGCACGTACAAAAATGGCAAAGAAATCTTCAAAATCATAATCTCAAACTGAAATCGAATACATACTTCACGAATCCAAAATGTCCATTTTTTAGTCACAATCTTAATAAGCTAAGCGTAAAAAATTAGTTGAAATCAGTACCTAATAAAAAAAAAAA
>NW_016238942.1:869-1082 GCF_001687245.7 Rhagoletis zephyria | reverse complement strand
TTTAGTGTCCCGTTTTTGATTTGATTGCACAAATTTGAATAAAAGTTCCCAAATCACTACACTAAGAGAAAAAAGGCGTTGTTATATTCAGAAAATAGTTATGAATTCACTGAGGAAAATAACGCATAGTAAACATGAATATTTTATATTTGATTATCGTTTAAAAATGTTCGTATTTAAAAATAATACTTTCATAACACGCACGCGTGGTGT
>NW_016238942.1:0-838 GCF_001687245.7 Rhagoletis zephyria | reverse complement strand
TCAGGGTTCAATTCCCATTACAGCCAGCATGGAATTTAAATATTTTTTTTAACTTTATTATGAAAAAGCAATCGGTAATTGCAAATCGCTCCATTTTAATATAGGCGTATTTGAATTGAATATTTCTATACTAAATACTAAAATTTGTATACTTAAATGTATTACGAGTTGGGTTGGTGCTCTTTCATATGCGTATTTTTTTAATTTAGCACGCCATGTTAATTCCAAACTTCTTTCTCTCAGTGCACCGGTTTAATCTATGAAATAGTCACTTTTCGAGATAGTTTAGCTTTGCACAAGCAATAGTTGATGATTAGTATGTGTACCTAAATACGTTCAAAATGACGTGCATAGAGTTTTACAATTATATTAAGGAAAAGACAGAAGTTTTGAAACAAGTTCACAGCAAGGAAAAATATGACTGATATTTTTATGTTATCTTGTACTTAAGTTTCTTTCTTTCATGAGACCTAGAGTACTTATAAATGCAGTGCCGTACAAAATTATTGGCTCGGAGGCTCTTTCGTCAGATCACAATTTCTAATCAGATATTTTAGAAAAATTTTGAAAATGTAGCTTTTGAGCCAATTAATAAAATGCAAGTCTGAAGTTGCCAGCAGATTTCGTTGATTTTTAGCATTTATTTTTTTTTGCTGATAGTGTCTTCCATATAAAAAGAATTATCGAACATAGTTTGTATGGAAGAAACTCTCAGTAAAAACAATACCAAAAACCAACTAAAATTTAATGGGGTGCAAAACTTCATTTAAAAAATTTTTATAAAAAGGCTGATTAGAATGTTGCGAATTTGTATGCAAATTTATTGAATTTTCCCGAC
>NW_016238941.1:0-1082 GCF_001687245.7 Rhagoletis zephyria | reverse complement strand
CCGTCAAGCGAATGGTCGACTCGATCAACGAGCGCTACAACGCCCTCAAGGTGAAGATGAGGAGCACGCAGGACACCTTGGACTCGGCGCTGGCCGAGACGAGCCAGTTTGCCGACAAGATGGACGGCCTGCTGAAGGCGCTGGCGGCCACGCTGGAGCAGCTGAAGAACGCCGAGCCGGTGGCCGCCCTCCCGGAGCGGCTGCAGGCGCAGATCGGCGAGAACAACGCCATCCTCGAGGACCTGGAGCGTCGCCGCCCTGCCTACGAGTCCATTAGCTCCATTGCTCGGGAGCTGATCTCCAAGGCCGGTCGAGATGAGCCCTCGGTGCGGGAGATTAGCGGAAAGCTGGCCAAGTNCGTTTCTGGGAGCAGCTGGCGGAGGTGATGCGCAGTCTGAAGGGCCTGGAGCGGGCTCTGTCCAGCGACCAGGAGACGGCCGCCGTTGAGCCTAATGCCATTGCCCGCCAGCAGGAGCAGCTGCGGGAGATTAAGCGGGAGATGGACGCCACGAGGGCGAAGATGGACGACGTCAAGTCGACCGGAAAGGACCTCCTCAAGGTGGCCGGCGCCGAGCAGGACCGCCACGAGGTGAAGAAGGGCCTCGAGGAGATGGACGCCCTGTGGGCCACCGTTTCCGGCCTCTACTCCAAACGCGAGAAGGAACTGAAGGTGGCCATGGAGCGGGCGATGAAGTTCCACGAGGCCCTCCAGGCGCTCCTCGAATTTCTCGACAAGGCCGAGGACACCTTTGTGGCCTTTGGCCCGGTGGCGGCGGACCTTGGAGCCGTAAAATCGCAACTGACGGAGCTGGCCGCCTTTAAGCGGCACGTCGACGGCCACATCAAGGACGTGGAGAACTTTAACCGTCTGGCTGCGGACCTGTTGGAAGTGGTTCCCAGCAGCCAGGTGAAGAGCATTCGCGAGCCACTGAACGAGGTGAACCACCGCTGGGACGACCTGCAGAAGGCGATCAGCGGGCGACAGGCGGAGCTGGAGTCGGCTCTGCTGAAGTTGGGCCAGTTTGAGCAGTCGCTGAACGACTTTTTGGAGTGGATTCGCAAGACGGAGGCGATCGTCGACG
>NW_016238939.1:0-1082 GCF_001687245.7 Rhagoletis zephyria | reverse complement strand
CACGAGAATTGCTATAATTTTCTGAATTTTAATGCGCGGTTGCACCAATCAATTTTAAGTTTATCAGCACAATGACACAATTCTGTGCAGAAAATTTGTCTTTCTAAATTTTAACAGTCTGATAAAATTTAAAATTGATTGGTGAAACGGGAGATGCATTTAAAAAATAATTATGAAAATGTTGAAAAATGTTTACGTTTTTTTTTAATATTTTGTTCTTTCAATATTTAATGTATAGTTTGTGAATTTTTGTAAATAGATTTTTTCCTAATAAATATTTTAGCGATTTATTCCCTAGCCTAAATCGTTTTCTTCAGCTGGACGGTATGGTAAATTTTAAAATTGACAAAGAAATGCTTAAGGTAAATATAAGTATGGAATTCGAACTTACAAAACTCAGGAAAATAAAAAAATTCAGCTTAAATTTTAAAGAAAGCTTAAAGATGTTCTTTTCGCAAGAAATGGCGTTAAAATTATAAAAATTTGTATGTAAATTCTGGAACTAGAAAGAGCATGAAATTCTAGAAAATGAACTAGAGTTTTTAAGAACTGAAAGAAAAATGCTTAAGTTCAATTTAGTTTTGCATTTTTTCTGAAATTTTTTAAATTTCATAGTTTTTCGTTTACTCACTCCTCAATAAAGCAAAATTTGTAAAAAGGATACATTTCAAAAGTTGAAATATTTTTATTTTTACACTATCTATTTTCAGCACTAACCATATAATTTAATAATAAAAATAAAACGGGTTTTAAAGATAATTGCATAAAGAAATTTTTCACTTAATTGAATAATGAATAAAATTTANGATGAGGCCAAAAAATTCAGCAAAGCACACCGTCCCAAATCCACCCACCAAATCTGACGTACGAATCTTCGTATGTCCAGCTCAACGATATGCGAGTATAATGAAGACTTCATTAAAGTGTGATACCTAGCCGCCAATGGAGGTGGGTCCAACAAGACAGGTGATATCTGCGCCAGCTGGTTTCAGCGGAAATTAAAGGTGACATTAGTAAATCCGTAGATCTCTGCTACGTTTGATTAAATAGTCTAAGTCTACCCAGAAGCGCATCAAAATGGA
>NW_016238938.1:0-1082 GCF_001687245.7 Rhagoletis zephyria | reverse complement strand
TAAAATAAGTGGCGATCAAGAAAAGTAAATACATACATAAAGGTAAAAAATAAGAAGACACGTGTTACAAATGTTGCAACAGATGTGATGCTGCAAATGGGGCATACACATAGTAAATACATATTAAACGCGTCACATTATCCATACATAGGAATACGTGCGTAAGTAAATAGTATCCTTGCACGAATGCTCCATATGAATTTATGTGTGCCCTTAAATGACAACATTTATTTTTGTGCGTGTGTATTATCTCATAAACTTGTGTGGGCGCCACTGCTATGCGGATACATACATACATACATACATGCATATGTAAGTTCCAAAGGAAGATGTCGTAAAAGAATTTTACAACCTTTGCTGCATTTTATGAATATTCCGGTACTTTTTATGCCACAGGCGCGAATGTTGAAAGGGNGATAAGAACGAACAGGAGCATAGTGGTAGAGGGGAAGAGCTGGTAACTTGCAGCAAAGTTGCGGTAATTTATGTGGACTACATAGTCGCGCTGTGTTGAGTCCTGGCTTACACTTGCTTCTTGCTTTTCGCTTAGGATCAACAGCAGTGGAAGTGTCAACAACTGTTGGGGGTGTAGTAAAAAACAAATTACTGCTGGCAAAAATTTGTTTGCTTCACTCACCTGTGTGCGCAGCAAATTTCCGCACAGGGAACTGTTTGCTGCATTTGACTGCCAGCAAATCCATCAAAATATGTTTATAAAATTTTTCATTACCAACCATTCTGCCTTGAAGCGTTGAATCATGCGCATACCCCTGGAAGTATGCAAATATTAACAGCGACTCAAAATAAAAATACTATACTCACGCATTTCAATTAAACTTAAGCGCTAATGCGAAAAGCCTCAAATGCAGCCACAAATTACTAGCTTGTTTGCGGTTTAGTTTGATTAATTTCGCTCCAGTTCCACTAGCTTATCGTAACCGCCTCTACACTTTTTCATTTGTATATTTCCCCACCTTTGATGCCTGGCACGATGCGTAGTAAGATGATAGGCCGCTCGGTTTCACCATAGTATTTATGTAAATATGTCGCTAATTTGTCTGCGATAAACTTAAATATACATT
>NW_016238937.1:0-1082 GCF_001687245.7 Rhagoletis zephyria | reverse complement strand
TATCAGGGCTTCTAATGGTGAATTTCCGGGAAGCATGGAAATGAAAATAGTAACAAAAAATAAGTTCAGTTTAAAAATGTCTAGAGGAAAATCAATTTGTCGTTCCAGTGCACAGTAGGAACTTTTTATTAGTTAGTTTTAAGTATTGAATTCAGGAATATTATATTATCTACGGTTTTAGGAGCAAGTCGATTTCTTTTGTCAGTTATCAAATTACCGGCCAAGGAAAATACACGCTCAGACGCCGCACTACTTGCAGGTATAGATAATATTTTAAGTGCAAATTTTGACAACCGTGGAAAGATAGCGTTATGCTGATTCCACCATTGAATTGCTTCAAAGTCATTATTAATTTGTATTCGTTCGTTATAATATCTGTCTATCTCTTCTCCGACACTATCCGGCGCGCCGACATTTGAAATATTTGGAAAAAAGAAATGCAGATCGCTTGGAGTTGTTAAAGAATTTTGAAAATTAGTGTGGGGGAGCATAGAAGATGACATTACAAATGATGGTGAAGTAAGAGGTGTCGAATTTACGACTGATACAGTTGGAGGGGATGTAGTTCCTTCGGACGCGTAAAGTTGTGTATTTCTTGATATCTGTTCGATGCAGAAATGGTTCGCAGCATCAAAATCAAAGTCTACCATTATTTTTGCTGGAGGATATAAAAATAGTGCCACTTGGAGGTAGATGCTTAGGTTAGCAATCCATGTGCTTTCGATATATGTTGATATATTATGTTTAAAGCTGACTATCGCTGGAACATCGGAATGAACTGCTTCGCATATCGTTTTTAATCTGAAAATGGAAGGAAGTACAAAACATATTGACACGAAACTGCATCCCTGCAATTTTTTAGAAATTGTGTCAAAGTACTGGCACATCTCTACTAAAGAGTTGACGATATTTATATTAATCTCAAACAAGCGACTTTGTTGACTATTTGCTGCTAAAATTTCGCTTATAGTCGACCAACTGTCGGAAATGGATTTAAGCATTACCAAGTAGGAGTTCCAACCATGATACAAACAAGAAGGTAGTTTCAATAAACCACTTTTGACGGATAATACAATTTTTTG
>NW_016238936.1:0-1082 GCF_001687245.7 Rhagoletis zephyria | reverse complement strand
ATTTTCAAAAGTAAGCTTCCTAATCCTCTTTAGTTTAATGTTCGTATTGATATATTTCATTTATTTTACAAATTTTAATGAATACAATTTTTCAATCAGTTGGCAATCCCCTAAAAATATTTTCAGCATTAAAATTTCCTAGCCTCTTTAGTTTGATGCCAATATTGCAATATTTAATTTATGCTATCAATTAAATTAAATTAAAGTTTTCAAATAGGTGGAAACCTTCCACAAAAATNCCACAAAAATATTTTTAGCTGTAAGCCTCTGTAAATTTCTTTCTTTTAACAGCCATATAGCAGTATTCACTTTACCTAAACTGAACTGAAAAAATCCAGCTTTTGACGTTAGAAAAATAAATAATAATCGAGTATTTTTTTAAAATATTCTTCATAAAAAATGAACTGCTGCTTTCGTGGATACTGCAACACACGGAATAGATATAAGGATACAGCTATAAGAGCCACCGCATACCACAGACTTTATCGCCCGCCTATTTAAATAATAGGGCTCGCTTTAAATATGTACATGAAGATGTATGGAGGTGCGCACACTACACCAGCTTAATCGCTCCGAGAAATAAGTTNTAAATTAAATTAAAGTTTTCAAATAGGTGGAAACCTTCCACAAAAATATTTTTAGCTGTAAGCCTCTGTAAATTTCTTTCTTTTAACAGCCATATAGCAGTATTCACTTTACCTAAACTGAACTGAAAAAATCCAGCTTTTGACGTTAGAAAAATAAATAATAATCGAGTATTTTTTTAAAATATTCTTCATAAAAAATGAACTGCTGCTTTCGTGGATACTGCAACACACGGAATAGATATAAGGATACAGCTATAAGAGCCACCGCATACCACAGACTTTATCGCCCGCCTATTTAAATAATAGGGCTCGCTTTAAATATGTACATGAAGATGTATGGAGGTGCGCACACTACACCAGCTTAATCGCTCCGAGAAATAAGTTGTGGTGCNAATAGATATAAGGATACAGCTATAAGAGCCACCGCATACCACAGACTTTATCGCCCGCCTATTTAAATAATAGGGCTCGCTTTAAATATGTACATGAAGATGT
>NW_016238935.1:0-1082 GCF_001687245.7 Rhagoletis zephyria | reverse complement strand
AAAATCAACGCGATCTCCTAGCGTCTTGAAATTTTCACTTTTTCCTACTAAAATTTAATACGCTATAAAACTGCATACCTAGATNAAAATCCGAAATTCCTCCGTCACGGATGGGACACGTACGAATTTTTATATGAAAAGGAGCTTTTAGTGTGGTCCATATTAAAGATTAGTCATTAAAAAATAAATGAAGCCAAGTAGGGCTTCAATTCACTCACGTTTTATCTTAGTATAATGCCTTTTATATAGAAGAAAAAGCCTAGCACCGTCAGGCAAAAAAAATTATTAAAAATTAACGCGATCTCCTAGCGTCTTGAAATTTTCACTTTTTCCTACTAAAATTTAATACGCTATAAAACTGCATACCTAGAATTTTTCTAAAGATTATGAACAAAAAGTTTAAAATTTGTTGGTGTAGCTGTTAAAATTTGTTGAAATTTATAATTTTTGTACGAGGTTTGAAATGCGGATTCATGTGGTTCTGGTTATGTAGTGTGCTATACTTTTATAAAAAAAAAAAAAAACTATGAACATTAATAAACTTCCTGCGAATAAAACTATTTGTTTTTAAGTATTTAAAAAAAGAAATCACCTTAGACGAATCATAAGCATTAGATTTTTGATGCTGTTTTTGAACTTTTTTCAAAGATTGACTTAAGAAAAACTTGAATAACTCAGCCAAAACTTCACTCATTTAGACTTGTAAGGAATCATAGGAAAAGCATATTCCTTTGCAAAAGACCTCATTCACGTCCCATATTTTTTTTTTTTTGCAAATCAACACATCTTAATTCAATTTGGAATGACGCTCTTTTATCTAACCTTTCTCTTTCATATAGAGATGGGTAACTCAGCGCTGAGCGGAGCTGTTGAGCTGACTACCAGCAGTGTGTCGCACTCTCAGACTCACTTAAAAAAAAAATGACTCAGTAACTCAATAAATATTCGCCACATAGTCGGTACTCAGAGTAATGAATGAAAATAAAGACGAAAAAATTGCAAAAAATTTGATAGTTGTGAAAATTTACAATTTGTTCAAGTTATTCCGCGGACCAGTTCTACAGTGCATACCAACTACAGTG
>NW_016238934.1:0-1082 GCF_001687245.7 Rhagoletis zephyria | reverse complement strand
ACAAAACGCAAGACTGCAAGTTGTCCAGGGTTATGTGCAGAGAGTATGAGACGAAGCCAACGAAGTTTCTCCTTTCCCTCAAGAGGTAGGACGCTAGGCTACTGGTGGGTGTTCTAACTGGACATTGCTTGCTGGCATCGCACGCCTATAAACTGGCGCTAACAAACGATAAGATATGTAGGAGATATCGAACGCAGGGGAAGACAGTGGAACATATCCTCTGCGAGTGTCCCGCGCTTAGTAGACTGCGTGTTAGTCAACTCGGAGCAGGTTTTCTACCTAATCTGGACACCGACGTCAAGTTAGTGTATAACAAGTTGTTCCAGTTGGCCAAGAGGACTGCGGTGTTCTTCAACATTGCTCCTGGTTCGCAGTAATTAGCTGTCTAAAGTGGTCGTAGTTTATCTGGTAACGCTATGCACCTTAATGGTCTCTGGAAAACCACGTATTGGGTGGCCAGCATACCTAACCTAACCTAATAAAAAGTTGAGTTTTGTTGAATATATTTTTTTATCTGAAACTTTGATTTATATGATTTAAATTTGGGAATGGATTATATTTTCATAAATAATTACTGCAAAAATAGGTTCTTGAAATTAATTGGGAATATTATATTGGAACAAGGTGTGCGCTTTCATTTGTCGCCTAGTGTACCTCACTCGCAAATAGAGTTGCCCGGTTGAAGTTTTTCTAAAAGTATTGCTGGCATTTTGAATTTGTTCGTTCCACAACAACAACAATTTTAAATGTTTGAGTTATTTTTGCTCGAAATTTGATTCACACCAATATCGCCAAAAGTACTTTTTTGAAAGTCATAGAAAACTTTCTAGAAACCACTTCTTGCAAGCTAGAACTCTCCTTGTATTTATTTACCTTTACGGTTGGCGGCACGAAAATCAATAAATCGCAACACAAGTGCAGGCATAAACACACCTACCAGTTACGTAAATGTTAAAAGTGCAATGCAATTACTTGACTTGGCAATAATTTATTACCGCTTTTTTCTTTCCCTTTCAGGTGATACAAAGAGCACCCATAAAACAATGTCATGCGAAAACTTAGTGGTAAAACGGAATGGTGCA
>NW_016238933.1:0-1082 GCF_001687245.7 Rhagoletis zephyria | reverse complement strand
GTCGATGACCACGCCTTTTGGCCAAGTATTCCTTTTCAAATTATCATCTTTTTGGAACCACTTAGCTCGTTNCCTTGTGCAGCTTTATGTGCAATGTTTACCATTTACGTCCAGTTTTGCGATTTCGACAGCCGGTCAAGTGACAGTTCTGCTGCAGTTTTTACGAGAGCGCTTCGTACTTGCCCATCCTTGGAACGGTGAATGTCGATGACCACGCCTTTTGGCCAAGTATTCCTTTTCAAATTATCATCTTTTTGGAACCACTTAGCTCGTTTAGTTAGAAATGGTAGATACTCACAAATCCACCGTTTCCAAAACGGATTCGAAATTTGACTGGCTATTCGAAAGTTCTTACCCAAATCTGCCCGGTAGTACTCTGCTCGTTTCGTTCTCGTATTCCATTAGAATCACCAAGAAGAAAATGGTTTGGTGTTGGCCGATCAATGGTTCTATTATTTTTCGCATTTGGCAAAACAATGAAATGTATGTCTAGAGTGCGTCCATCTATGGTTATCTTGCACACTGTTGACAAGCACCTTTCGAAGGAGGTACTGCCGTCGGCCAAAGTTATCTCACATTTAACGCTCTTGAATATATAGCCGTGAAAATTCATTATGCGTTTTAGGTTAGCACTAGCAACACTTGTTCGCGCTCCTGAGTCGAAGTATGCTTGACCCGGTACTCCAAATATTTGTATATTAGCAATTGGTATTTGTCGACCAATTGTAGCATTCAATGAATTCAAAGAGTTGGAACTTGGGATTTCTTGACCATTTGTAGCATTTAATGAATTGAAACTCACTGTTTCGCTACTTCTGTTTTAATGCAATTGGGGCAGTTCGCGCGAGTTACCTCCGGCGCATTGCAACCATAGCAAGCGAATTAAGGCTTTAGGGATTGCGCTTGCGCTAGCGTTGCAGCATGCGCTTCCTGTACTTCACTGTTTTTCTTTTTGAAACACATTTCGGAACTATGTCCCTTTTTGCGGCAAAATCCGCAACGCGCTGGGCCACTAGATTTTTGGGTATCATCGGTGTTCACGGCATGCGTTTTGCGTTCTTGCAGGTATAATTCAGCTTCTC
>NW_016238932.1:0-1082 GCF_001687245.7 Rhagoletis zephyria | reverse complement strand
CATACATATCATGAAAATGCAATCTTTTGATTGACTCATATTTTTCAAAGAACTTGTTTCTCAAATTTAAGCTCAGATCAAGTTCTGCTGAATACCAAGGAAGCTTATAAACTTTACCCTTAAAAATTGGCACACTTTTACTACATAAGTAGAATGATGAACTCTTAAAAATGTTAAAGCAAGTTGCAAATTCTTTATTTTCAAAGAAAAAATCCCAATCAATGTCACTTTAACCCTTACCTAATTCATTAAAATTGCAGCGAGCTAAATTAAATTTAGGCATATCAGCAGGACCGAAGAAAATAACCACGAAAAAATCAATTTTAAGCGCCTAGATAAGCACTAAAACATTGGTAAATATGCTTGCAAATGTGCTCGCAGAACAACAAAAATTAAGTACAATTTAATGTTTTGTTCTACCCGAGCGCACTTGTGCACAAGGGTATTATAGCTTTGTTCACATAACTGTTGTTTGTAACAGGCAAAACGAATCGAGATAGATATAGACAAATGTATACATAAATGATCAGGATGAAAAGAGAAATCGATTAAGTGGTGACTGCCTGTCCGTCGGTGCGTCCGTCCGTCCGTCTGTGCACACGATAACTTGAGTAAAAATTGAGATATTGGATGGTATTGAAAATGGGCAAAATCGGACAATAACCACGCCTACCAGCCATATAACCGTAATTTTCAGAAATACGAAAACTGCAATATTTTAGTAACTATTAAAGATTATTCACTCAAAATTGATATTTACACGCCCACTTATGGTTACATGTGTATATCTTGGCAACCGCTGCACCGATTCCTTCCAAGCTTGGCACAGTTGTTGACCTTGGTACAGCATACCAAATGGCCGAACATTTTTAAAATCGGACAATAACCACGCCCACATNGAACATTTTTAAAATCGGACAATAACCACGCCCACATTCCATATAAGGGTAATTTAGAGAAATACGAAATCTTCGATAAATCAGTAAATATTAAAGCTAATTTATTCAAAATTGATGCTTGCATGATAAAATTCTGGAAAATGGGCGTCGCACCGCCCACTTATGATCACATATATGTATCTC
>NW_016238931.1:320-1082 GCF_001687245.7 Rhagoletis zephyria | reverse complement strand
CCCCGATTTTGCCCAAAATTTCGTAAAATTCCCCACCCATAGATATCTCTCCTCATTTTCAAACAAAAAAATGTACATACATAATTAATTAAAGTTGCATTTCTTGTGAAACTTTTTTAAGTCATTAAGAAATATTGAAGCAAAAACGAAAAAATTAGTTAACACCTAATTCCTCACAAAAAACAGTTCATCCACCGATTTTGCACGTAAACTGAAATTCGCCATAAAAAACGGCTCATTTCCCGATTCCCCACGCCAACAGGAAATTCCTGGCAAATCGGGGAATTCCCCACGTGTTGGCCTCCCTGTGCTGCGCCACACCCATTACCATATTCACTGCCATTATCTTCTTTAAATTTACGAGTATTAGCGGCAATTTTGCTGTCATACACGCGCTTGCCACCAGCTCCCAGCGCTGATTGGTATTCTCCGCCAAGCAGCCAAGTAACTTGGAAGAATTTTCCTTTTTTTCTGCATAGTTTATAACATAGTGTCTCTGTTTATGGTGGAACAGCGCAGCCCATCGCATAAATTTGCTACCCAACCAAACATTTATTACTTTTCTTATCGTTTCCTTTTATTTTTTTTTGTTCTTGAGTAGTTTTTTCCTAGTGCCGCCGTGCTTCTTCTTCATCTTACTTATTTCGCAATTTTCTCGCTTGAATTTTTTAACAAACTGACAATGACATTTCGATAGCAAAGTATTCACATTCGTCAACAATATAATGCGTTATCGTTGTCATATAACGTCTTCCTATATCT
>NW_016238931.1:0-218 GCF_001687245.7 Rhagoletis zephyria | reverse complement strand
TTGTCCTTTAAAAAATAAAGGGAATGCCGCATTATACTAAAGCCGGCCTTTCGACATAAGCTACTTTTCCATACGAACACAGATATATACTTTTCTCGAGAATTATAAGTATAGGCATTCGCACATTCAGTAAAATGTATTTATGTACTTGTATGTAGAAACTGGCTCGGTCCCAGGGCGACAGTTGTCAATCGTCGGCGCATAATGTGTCGTTGTGC
>NW_016238930.1:0-1082 GCF_001687245.7 Rhagoletis zephyria | reverse complement strand
TGTTCGGCTCCGCCCGAACTTAGACTTTCTTACTTGTTTATTATTCTTTTATTTTCTTTATATTAAATATGATCAAANCCGGGTATTTAATGTTCGGCTCCGCCCGAACTTAGACTTTCTTACTTGTTTATTATTCTTTTATTTTCTTTATATTAAATATGATCAAATTCTCTTCAATTTTAAAACGGCACTCAACAATTTAAATTTATTAAATCTGAAAATCACAACTGCCTCCACCGCGATTTGAACTCGCGACCAACGATGTTAGAGTCGGAGGTCTTCCCGCTGAACTATTTTAGTATTGTACGAAAATTGAGAATTTGTGCATTTACTTCTCAACAGAGCGCAACTAACACATCGAGAGTTTCAACTGTCCCTCTCTGCAGCCGTTTTGCACTAGTTCAGAGATTGTTCTGAAATGTGTAGGGCGGCAACGTTACGGCAATGCGGTGGTGAATTTTCATAAACACGCACATCCCATAAGATAGATCGCGTCAGCTGCCACGTTCTCCGTTTTTACGTGCGTGGGTAACTGCGCTGAGCGGTGCAAAAATATATTTCACTCGTGAGGTAAAAATTCTAGGGGTAACTCTTAATAGAACACTCACCTCGAACGCACTAGATGCTGGATGCTGTTGTCGACAAGGAATGAAAGCTTTCTTTCCTTGTTCAAGACTTTATTGTAAAACATGAGATCTCTTCCTTTAAGATGGTAGACTAACTGGGCAATTCTGAAAACTGTCTTCCGTAAGACAATAGTCAATTTTGGCAACTAACTTGAAAGTCCTTTTCTAACTTTCGAAAGACTAATTGAAAAATCTGCAAAAGTTGAGGCTCTAGCGTTGTGCTCTGTTTGTCTTTTAGGAATACATTTTCTATAAATTAAATTAAATTAAATTAAAAAGCATATTTTTTGTTAAACAATAAAAACTAAAAAAAAAATTTAAGAAAACATAAATTAAAAGGAGAAAAAAATTTATTTCAAGTTTTTGAAAAATTTAAATAAAAGGGAAAAAAATTATTGTTTTCTTTCTAAAATATTAAAATCTAAGAATTAGAAGAAAATTTAATTCAAAGAGCAA
>NW_016238929.1:0-1082 GCF_001687245.7 Rhagoletis zephyria | reverse complement strand
AAATGAATTCACTTTTCGGTGTGAACTTGATGTCTTATAATAAAACAAAAAACCATACAAACAAGCAACAACTACAACAAAAAATATTGCTTTATTATAAAAAAATCAGAACTCACGGCACGTCACAGTTCCGTCACTTCCGAGGAGTATCAGTCAAAAAAAATATCACTACCTGAAAATGAAATGGCGCAATTCACACAGAGCCGGCGGCGAACAGTGTTTCGACTATATCAGAGGTTCCCAAACTTTTTTTCTCGTGGACCCCTTTCAAAAATTTACTGGTTTCGGTGGACCCCCTGCTGATACATTTCTAAATATTACCAAAGCTCGTAAAAAATTAAATGTGAAAATTAGATCTAACAATGTAAATTTGCATCGCGGGTGAATTCAAAAACCAAACTCAGAGTGGCCAAAATAAAAGTAAAATATTTTCTTGTGTACTATTTATAAAAATAATGTGCTTACACACTTGTAGGTTTTAAAAAAGAGAGCTCGTAAATGCATCAAAATACTCTCTCGCTCGGAAGAGTTATATTTTTTAAGAGCACTGCGAGCGCTAGCGTTATTTACATTATCTTCACCATAAACTCATCAAATGTTCGGCTCACTCATGACTTTGCACGTGGAGTATATGTAAAATAGTTTATTTGTGTTAATGGCATCATTTTTATTCCGAGCTTTAAAGTGAGGCGAAAAATATTTATCATATTTTTAAAACACAATACTTAAAACATCAAAACGGCTAAGCTTTTTACGCCAAACTTTTAATTCAGAAACTGACATTAGAGAAAAGAACGAGTTTAAAACCAACCAATCAAGCAAGAACCACAAAAAGTGTTCCACCGTCTCATCTTCTTCAAGACAAGATGGGCAAATGGACTTGTCATTTACGCCTATCACAGTCAGGTTTTTGTGCCACGTGAAGTGACCAGTCCAGCAAGTTTTCTGCAGTGTCGTCTGCTCAGTGAGAGCAAAAAATTAGATATACCTTGTGAGATTGAAGGCAACATGAGTTTTGCCCACCTGCTTTCCTTCGATGCCTCTCAGTCATTTCTGAGCGAAGTATTCACCAAATTTCTGAT
>NW_016238928.1:0-1082 GCF_001687245.7 Rhagoletis zephyria | reverse complement strand
TATTTCAAAATGTATGAATGTGCATTTCAAAGTACTGGTGCTGATGCTGCTGGTGGTGGTGGTACAATCGTGATGCAGTGCTCACCAGCTAAACCGTTATCTGCTGCTGCTGCGTTTGACCGTGCTGCAGTTCGATTTGCGGTCATATTTATTTTTTGTCTTCCTCGTTTTTGTTCACTACCAATCGCGCAAGCAGCACACACACACATCAATAGCTCGTTTATTTGCTAATTTCATTTACTTCACTTGCTGCTACTGCTGCTGTTGCTGGGGCTGATCATGCCTTTTTTCTACTGCCGTATTTCTAATTACCTGGGCTCTATTTTTAGTCCCGTGTACAACTTTGGCTACTAGTTTTTTCCTGCCACCACTGCTCACCACTGTTCACAGTGCTTGGTATTATTTGCAGTAGTAGTGGTGGTCACACTTCTTGATCTCCTCTTGCTTGCAAAATTCCTGCTGCTGCTGTTGCCGTTGTTGGCAGGGCTGTCAGCTGTGCATTTCCTCATTGTACATCTCCTCTTTATCCCGTTTTCGTAGCTGCAGCACTTTCGTTTTCTTTTATTTACCCGTTTTTGAGAATATTTATCATTTTGGTCACTTTCTCTCAGTGCAAAGGAAATTGGAAGTTTACTTTTAATTCNTGCAGTACCCAATGATGATGATGATGATGCAATGATGCTATTTTTACCAGGCACTTTTTATATCTCAATTGTGCGTCCCTCTCTAGTTGGGTCGTTTTGTGTGCATTTACCACCGTCGAAGTGATCTCCCTTCTTCTGCCCTCTTCTTCTGTGCAAATAGGCTTCAATCATCAAATCGAACAGCTATGCAATTAGTTCAGTCAATCGATCATTCGAGAGAGTGAAGAGAAGACGTTGGCACTGATCACAACTTTAGCAGTTTTTTGGCAGTCGCTCAGTCGATTGTCTCTTTTTTCAGTCCGAGGCTGGTTTTTTTGACCCGGACATTTGCATAGTACGAAAGAAGCACCACGTACACTACCAACTGCTGTTGCCCGGCAACAGCTGATTTTTTTTCAGAGATTTATGGCATTTGAAATTGAACTGTTTGAACGGGAG
>NW_016238926.1:0-1082 GCF_001687245.7 Rhagoletis zephyria | reverse complement strand
TTTTGCGGACATTTTTATACTATGCTCAGAATCTTACTTTTGTGATCCCACTTGGTTTCACCAAGATTTAATTTGTATGTATCCTTTTTTGTTAGTTGTGATGCCCGCAGGCATTATGACCCTGTAAGGCTTATTAAAGAACAACTTCCGTCGCATTGTGGCCCCCATCTACTCTTTATGTTTGCTAAGCTATACAATCACAGGCCATACCAATAAGCCTTGTTTTCTATGGGTACGGTTACATTATAGAAATTATTCTTCTGATGACTCCAGCGGTTCCGTTTGGAAGCCACAAGGCTTTTAAGGTCTAGATTCAATACTGTCACGGCTAACCATTGCTGCCTCCTAGTTTCAGTACTATACATAGCCCTTCGGTTCGATGGCATATGTCAGCACCAAATCTCAGCTACTCCTGGATACGTAAATCTCATGGATAGTAAGTGCGGGGTGAACCGAAAGCGATTCAGTTTTTTTTTGGGAATTAACCAGATAGTTTCCAGTTCTAATGTTATAAGTTTCATAATAACTCCCACATCCAAATGATGTTGAATCGTTGAGAGTCAAAGTTTACCAGGTTTCATAAAATTAGATCAAACCAACATTCTGGTAGCCGTATTCTGCAGCAAACAAGCTCTGACGAAAGAATTTGACAAGCTTGGTTGCGGTAAAGTGGCAGCAGGCCATAAGACAAGCTTTCGGTCTGACCGAATTTTCGTCAAAAAGGATTTCGACTGCATTTAAGCCATGCAGACCATATACGCGTAGTTTAAACACTTAAGAATTTTGTGGGGAACCGCCTTAGAATGCTCCAAGTATATTTTATTTGCCGTCACAGAATAGCAAAGCGTCCGACCCCTTGACCAGACCGCTCCTAACTGCATTTACCCTCGCCAGAAACCCTGATTGCAATAATAGACTATATCGCTTAACCCCAGTCCTCATTACATCGACATAAAAGGGGAATCGGCTTTCTTGCGACAAACTTCTGCAATGCACGCGAAGTAGTAGCGATAACACCTTTCGTATCACATTTCGAGAGAACAATAGGGCAGGCAATAAAGTGCAAACGCCATCATCGTCGA
>NW_016238925.1:0-1082 GCF_001687245.7 Rhagoletis zephyria | reverse complement strand
TCTTTTCCTGATTCCTTGATTTTTCGATTGCTTCAACATGCATTGCCACTTTAGAATCTAAGTACCTAGGCGGGTTGTTGCTGCATTTTCTTTTATGAAGGTCATGCTTCTCAATAACAATTGCCACTTCCAGTATTTTTCGTTTTTTTTTTTGGTATTGGCTTTAGTTTTAATCTGAAGATATCAAATCGTAGAGACTGATTTGTTTGCTAACGTGTGCTAAGCTAATACAGTGACCGATTCGATATTCACGATGGTGTTGTCACAATTTCATGGCACAAGCTCAAAAGGCCTAAATACAGTTTTATCATTGCCTGCCGAAACCGATCGCCATTGTTTCACTTTCCCCGTGTCATCACTTTCGTTGATTTCGCGTCGCCACCTTTTTCTTCTTAAGCTTTCTACCCTCACTCCCTCTTGAGTATAAGATGTTATTAACTATTTACTCCGCTTCCTTTAAGCAGAATTGGGAATGATTCCTCGTTTATTACTACAATGACGTAACATTGCTGCTGTTGTTGTTACATCATACAAAATTCGCCAAAGAGTTTGAGGGAGTGTTACTGGAGTGACAGTCCTTGGCCAGACACAAACCTGGGTTATTCCCGGTTACCTAGACCCAACTGTGGTGAGAACGTAACATTTCTGCTCGTTTGCGCGGTGATACCCAGCTTTTACATGCACATAAGCTAGCCGACATCTATACGATGCGTATCACAGGAGCAGGTTCTGGCGTTTTCTGAAAAATCTCCTTATATGCTCGGCAAAAACCCACTACGGTGGATCTTCAATCATCCGCCATCAGGTTCCATTTCAGGCGCCACTCTATATAAACTNCCTATAAGTATCTCTGCATATTGTCCCGACCTCTTCCTATAGAAGGCCAGCTCTGCGGAAATAGAAGGACGGATTTGTAGACATTTCACAGAGATTGCCTTTCTATATCTCAACCACATTTTCTTCAGCAACTGAAGCGGCTAAGCAAACTCCGTTCCTCCTAACTGCAGAGCGGATCTCCTCTTTAATCCCTGATCCACCGGGATGGAAATAACTTTGGCTAGGGTACATGACATGAAGTCTTA
>NW_016238923.1:0-1082 GCF_001687245.7 Rhagoletis zephyria | reverse complement strand
TGTTTCGTTCACCGGAGGCCCTTATCCAGTTCCTATGTATAAATGCTCGCTGATTGCGGAAATCCAGTTAATTTTTCATCTATTGATAAGTTTTCGAAATACTTGCAATTTACCGTTATTCAGCTTAAAAACAAGTCGGTCCACTTAATAACCAATTTAAAAATTTTAATATAAAATACGGGAAATAAAAGCTTACAAAATGAACCGTACTTACATTACTTTTCGATAGGTCTGATAGTTTCTGAGATTTTCATACTTTAACAGGGGAACATGGCGTATGAGTAACAATCTTTCCTGCTCACTTTTCATACAAAAAATTTTCGCGCATTTTCGTTTGGCCACTCATTCTTTATTTATTCGTTCATAGATTTTCTTCGTTAGTAGATCGATCGAATGTAAAAAATTATTACAGACTCTGTTATTTTTTTTAATTTTATTAGAGTTAGAATTTTTTCATTTTTGTATCAAAAAAACAAAAAATCTGGAATGAATAATAAATTCGTACATATTCGTACGACCCAGTTTTTATTCATAAAATTTTAGGTTAATAAAGAAGGCAGTTGGAAGACTCAAAATCACAAATCTGTTGGCGCATTATCGATGCTTCTGTGGATATCTTTGAGTTGGAAAATAGTATTTTTTTACCTCAGCTTTATAAGCGACCCCTGAAGTGCCTTCTGCATATCAAAACAACTATAGTACTAATCATCTTTCCAGCTATTTTTGTAGCTTTGCAAATTTTTTGCCAATACAAAGACACGTATTTAATGACACTTAGGTTAGTAAATTCCTCCTTGTGTTTATTGCGAATTTTTCAAAAATGTCATCTTAACCAGACCTCAGGGCTACATTTTGGACACAATAGACGCTAATTTGTGTTCAGCAAGACACCCATTTTTGATTCTATCGGAAACGACTTGAAATTACCTACATATGTACGAGTAGATATAAGAATACTGACGGGCAGCCGAAGCTTATGCTGATGAGAAGGCACTGACCATAACCCGAAATTGCCAACAAATTTTAATTGAACCACTACAAAACGCATTTCTATTTGTATTCAAATAGTCCTTGCACAGTGA
>NW_016238922.1:0-1082 GCF_001687245.7 Rhagoletis zephyria | reverse complement strand
TTTATTTTAGTAAAACTCACACAAACTTCATTTATTTTTTGTTCACATTTAATTTTTTAAATGTATTTTTATTTGATTTTTCAAACAATGTGAATTATTTTTTGTTTTTAAGTTGAAATATTTTTACTTAAAAAAAACTAAAAGTAACGATTGAAGGTTTGGTGATCATGTTTGAAAATGGTCCTAAACTTTCGAACTTTAAAAATGTTCATTTGATGTTGGGTGATCACAGTTGACCATGAGCCTAGCCTTCTATAACTAAAAAGTGGTCATTTGATGTTTGGTGATCGACTGGTGATTATGATTTTGGTTTAAAAAAGAAAAAAAAAGTCAAACAATTCCAACCTATTTTGCGCCAATTGCTTTCTTTCTCAAAAAGACAGGGGCATCTTTTGATCTGGAGCAGTTCACTGCCATGTTTCGCCACAAGGCTTTCCTCCATTGGTACACCGGTGAGGGAATGAATGAATTGGAAGTCGAACATGATCGAACTCGTTTTCGAGATTAAAAGATGCCCAGGAAGCTCTAAACATTTTTTTGCAAACTTTAAAAGTAGCTTTTTGATGCTGGGTGATCATAATTGAACATGGACCTAGCTTTCTGAACCTCACAAGTAGCCAACTGATGTTAGGCGATCATAATTGAACATGGACCTAGCCTTCTGAACCTCAAAAGTAGCCATTTGATGTTGGGTGATCATAATNGCCGATTAATGTTGGGTAATCATAATTGAACATGGACCTAGCTTTTTGAACCTCAAAAGTAGCCAATTGATGTTGGGTGATCATAGTTGATCATGGACCTAGCTTTCTGAACCTCACAATTAGCCATTTGATGTTGGGTGATCATAATTGAACATGGACCTAGCTATTTGATGCAAAAAAGTGGCCATTTGATGTTCGGTGATCAACTGGTGATTATGGTGCTGGTTCTATAAATAAAAAAAGTAAAACAATTCCAACCTATTTTGCGCCAATTGCCCTTACTGTACTGAACTTCCGCTTCCAGGTAAAATGTGTTTTTTAGTAAATAAATTAAACAAAAAAATTTTCATTATTTTTTAACAAAATTAAGGTTTTAAA
>NW_016238921.1:0-1082 GCF_001687245.7 Rhagoletis zephyria | reverse complement strand
AGAATCGCTTAGGTGCTGCCATCTTATGAAACAGAATCTACATTATAACGCAACCAACACGCCATCTACTACATATAATAAGAATGTTATAAAAACAGAATTACTCAAATAAATTTTTCTAATTATGTAGCAAACAGTTGTCATTATTTTCCATTTTATTTGCATATAAGCTGTTGTAAATTGATTGGCACAAATAAAAAAATCAATAATTTGGTGTACAGGTAGTGATGATGATAACAATGAAAGAAAACAGTGTGTCGGTGATGATTAGATACACTGCACTACTTTTCCACTAAAGTAAACCGGTGGACATAATTCCAGACAATGTTTCAACTGGACCAAACTGATGACAGTTGAGTAAACGAGAAAATTGTTTCGATCGATGCAGTTCAAAGAAGTTTCAACAGAAAATGCTGTTTCGGTCAATCCAAAGTCAATCGATGAGGGTGAATGCGGGTGCCAACAGCAAGTGGATATGACAATATAATCAGCGTCAGTGGCATTTTCTAGAAAAAACAAAAACTAGAACAGAAAAACATGCAAAAAACGAAAAAATATGCAAAACGGCTGTTGCTATGCATTGTCAAAAAAAGCTGCAGATTTAAATGAAAAAAGCAAACAAAATTAAAAAATTTGACAAATCAAAGACATTTCCAGACGCAGTTTTTCAACAATCAACAACAAAAAAATATAACACAAAAACGACACTCAAAAAAATAAACTGCTAGAAAGTACAACAGCTTTGAATAACAAGAAAACAAGTTTTTAACAAACTAAAAAAATAAATAACAAAGAAGTCAGGCGGATGGCCAAAAGTTGAAAAGCAGCAGCTGCGACGTCATCAATTTGAAGTAAACTTTTCAATTTTGTTTTTAAATTTCAAAGTTTTCATGGTCATTGCTAAAATTTTAATTTGTTAGTTTTAAAACTGGTAAACACAATTAATACTTTACTACCAAAATATAAAAAATATAATGTTTACTTCTACTTTTTTGTGACTTTTAGTTAAAAAACAGTTGCTGGCAAAAAATGAGCAAATAATTAAAACTATGTTAATTAAAACATGAAAAACAAAAAGTAAA
>NW_016238920.1:0-1082 GCF_001687245.7 Rhagoletis zephyria | reverse complement strand
CAATGTTTGGCTTTGGATTTGGTTAAAACAAAGAAAAGAAAAATAAAGGTAAAGCTTTTGCTAGTGATGCATGCAATTTCTGTTAATCAAAGACAGCAACAACAGCAACCATAAAGTGTGCGTTTAAGTTATCCGGTATTTATGTATAAGTGCATATGTTCACATACATACATATGTCATGGCTGTTTGACCACTTTCTGCTTTTACAAATGTTGCAGTTATTCGGCCTTTAGTTTGTTACTTTTTTCTTTTGATTTTCTGCATCACAGGCGTTTCCTTATACAAACATACGAGTACATAAATATTCACTTCTTATTTTAGTTGAAGACATTTCTGGTTTTGTTGCTGGATAGTTTTAAATGTCCATTTGTTTGTATGTATGTATAGGCATAATAGTGGTCTCTGGAATGTCATACTGCCCCATAACTGTTTTGCAACAAAAAAAAAAAAAATACTTTTGCTATATTTCAAACACCTTTTGAGANATTTTTTTCATTGAAACATTATGGTCCAACATTTTCACAAACAATTCAGGTTCACGATTTCCAGTGACACATTTATCTACTAACCACTGGTCACCAGAAGATGGTGGTTTCAAAGATCCCTTCCTTGCACATCCTTGCATTGAAGTCACCAAGCACTAACACCCAATTTGCGCTCCTTTATATGACAGTTGTAGTAGACGTCGCAAGACCAAGGCATTTCTTGCCTTTCCCCGTCCAACGCATTTTTTGGTTGGCGGTGATGTCAGCTTTTGTCTTAGCGAGGACATCAATCAGCCGGGCAGTGGCTTCTTCTCCATTCCAGGTTCAAAACTTGCTATCGGCGATTTTCACAAAACGTATTTTCTGATTTGAAAACCTGTTTGAGACCTAACTGTCATCACTGATGTTGATGCTGACCTTATATATCGCTTGCTAAAAGAATTTATTATTCAACTGTAAAGTTAAAATTAACATTGAATATTGAGTCCCCGATGTTTATTTAGTTAATCAGGTTCGTTGCTTAAGTCTTTTGTTTTATGTAAGCCACAGTGGTGTTTTTCTTTTTTTCTTTTCTTTATTTAGTTCGGATTTATCATA
>NW_016238919.1:0-1082 GCF_001687245.7 Rhagoletis zephyria | reverse complement strand
AATTTTATGGGCTACAAAACAGAATACTCGAAATATTTATAAAAAATATATGATTAAAAATTTGAAATTTTGAAGACAGTTTTTAGAGTAAGTTTGCAGCAAAGTTAGGAATTTGAATTTAAATGGTTTATGGAGTATGAGACATAGTACGTAAATAAAAACTAAACGAAAAATATTTAAAATGAAGAACATTGGAAATTAAAAATAATCAATGCATAACTACACATTTCGGGGGCTTAGTGATACATTTACGTATGTACATTATCGTTCATATNATGTACATTATCGTTCATATCAATAGCACTCCCATTTCAGAGTGAGATTGTTTACCACTTTTACTATTTTTTTTACATCTGATCAAATATTTTGACGAAAAATCGTTAAATTTAACTTTGATTTGTATAAAGTTTTAAAACACGGTTTATGATTTTATTCGTATTTTGTACGTACGTAGATATGTATAAAAATGACATTAATGTACCAATAACGACTTTTTTGGAAATATTTGAGCAGTTGCCCCATAAACTATGTAGAGAATTACAAATTAAATAAACGGAAACAGTTTGTTATAACTTTTAGGGTCTAAGAAAATCGAAAAAATATAGTATATTACATTTGTACATCTTTTGTCAGCTTTCACATGACCAGGATGAGTAACATTGATGACAGCGCAACTAGCAACATATGAGTTTCAACCGTCCAACTCTGCATCCCTTTTTCAGTAGTTCAGAGACAGTTCTGAAATTTGTAGGGCGGAACTAGCGCTTTGCCAGACTGTCCCTAAATTTTGCTGCAGGGTTTGTGAAGGCTACGGACACACATATACTCGCATCGGTGCTCCTCTTGCGTATGTGTGTGTTCGGGAATGCATGTGTGCGCCCTTGTGGGCGGCTAGTGGCTTGTGGCCGCACATTTAACTGATTCATCGTTTTAAATAAATAGAATCGGACTGCTGCTGCTGCTGTTCGTCGCTTCCTGTTGACTGCTTCGCTTAGATACTATCCTTTTTGTCCTGCCAATTCTATGTGCAATTCTGCTAAATAGCTTTGCTTTTCATATGTGAACCTTTTTGCCACTTTTTT
>NW_016238918.1:0-1082 GCF_001687245.7 Rhagoletis zephyria | reverse complement strand
GTCCGACACCCGAAGAAGAGGCAGCTCCGGTTCAGGTCCCACAACCACCAACGTGACCAATGGATGCCAGAGTGCGTACCGAACTGGATCGAGCAATTAGGGCGTTGAACCGCTTGCGAACTACACTTGAACCGGTGCAATGGGGCCGGCATGTTTAAGTGACTTGCGCTCACTTAAAGTTCTTACGTGTCCTGCGTTCATAAGTTTCTTGCGTAAATGCATCCCTGAAGGACTTCCACACTATAAGCATCCCTGCTGTAGTTGGAAGTTCGAAAAATGAATTTGCCTTCCAGTGTTACCAGCAGACACACTGAATTCACCTTTACAGTATGGCCTATAAATATAACTCCCGCCTTACCATCTTCCCTTCTTTCATTTTCAACCGGAGAACAGAGCGCACGCAAGCAACGTGGCAATTCGATACACCTTATTCTCTTAACGTCAACGTGGGACCTTGGCACATCTATTTTATATCCTCACATTCAGCAACATTCATAAGTATAACATCCATTTCATACAATCATTGATTTTCATTTAAACACATATATGTGTATATGTAAATACAAATTCCCATTGTACTGATAATATTTTGCTCATTGAAATATATAACATTAACGCTTAATGTCATATCATTAATTTCCTCTTGAATTATATAAATTGAAAATAAGTCATACAGTCCACTTACATAAATTTCTCGTTCATTCCTAAATTGTTACTTACATAAATTTCTCATTCATTCCTAAATTTTGCTTACATACATACATTGCTCATTCATTTGCAAAGTGTTACTTTAAATCCAATTTTCATTCACTCAACAATTACCAATTATATAAATTTTCCTCAAACATTAAAACTAGTTAGTAAGCATATTTGTTAAATAAAACCTGAATTGAAAACGGATCACATAACTCGCTTCATTTCGCAACACAGTCTATTAATTAAAAGCACAGCATCATCAACGGTGATTGCAAGGACTACTGCAATTCCTTCGGTTTTTCCTCTTGGTAAATGCATTCTGGTGACGGCCGCTGTGGTGTAGTGTTAAGCAGTGCGCGCTTCCACTCCGCAACGCCTGGGTTCAA
>NW_016238917.1:0-1082 GCF_001687245.7 Rhagoletis zephyria | reverse complement strand
GTACATACACAATTTGTACTTAATTTCGACTCTTTAATATTTCTCTACACATGTGCACACTATTAGGTCCAAGCATTGCTATTGCTCTGGTGGATCACTGACGGTGGTTGTTATGTACACACATACATACGCACTACATGCTTATACTACACATCGATTCCGTTTTGCCTTTTATTCGCGGTGTATTCNGCTTATATCGCTTCACTTTTTATAATCGGCAGTTCTAAGTTGACATTTAATTTTAGCGACAATACAATAAAAACGCAACAGAAGGTGGTAATGCAAGAAGTTACAAAAATGGGGGCAATGGGGGAATTGCCAATTTACATCGTTAAAAAGGAAAGGGCTAGTTTCAACATACACTCAGCCGACATGTTTATATACATACATATATATATCGACGGAGGCGAGACAAGTTATGTCGAAGGTTTATGAAGGTAAAAAAATTTGTGAGTACGTATCCGATTTTAGAGTAGGTACATAATTTATGCTGCAATTTATCAAAAAAACCATACAGAACAAATATCAGAATAACATTCATAGGTGTTGGCATATTTTTCGAATCTTATGCCTCGGAAGCTATTTAGGCATACGTATACACATAATAGAGAAAGTCACAAATTCTAAATCGTATAGAAAATATTTATATGTATTTTTACCTACCAAGCCAATTTCTTTCTATCAATATTCTTTATTCACTTAAAAAAAGTTTATTGTAATTATTTTCACTAATAGTTTGTAGTTTTTTTAAAGTCCGAAGCGAAATTCACACCCGAGTACCAGAAGCATAAAGAAAAACTGAGCCTTTTCGCATATTTGCATCTAGTATACACAAGTCTACTTCAGCTCAGTGATGCCAGATATTCTGTTGAAAATCCAACGAAAATCGAAAAAAATCCCTCAATTAGCCACATCTTAAAAATGTATGCCACAAAATTCCCAACGAATTGTGCATTGTGTAAGCGATTATGATTTTTTGGTGACTTCAAAATTGAAGCACATCATGTGCCATTTAACATTTCATCAGAAAATCTGTTCCGCTTTTTACATGAAACACCAGTTACAATTGAAAAGATTCTTTC
>NW_016238914.1:0-1082 GCF_001687245.7 Rhagoletis zephyria | reverse complement strand
TCGCTTTTACTAACGATTGGCAGTTGTTGAAAATTGCTGAGCCACAGTCGACAGCAAACGCAAAAGCAGCGGCAATATATGCTGCTGTTGGCGATGGCTCGATGATTGCCCGGGAGACGGAAGTGCCAATGGCATGTCATGATCATTAAGACGAGAAACAACAATCAACGACAACAACGTAGAAAAAGAACAGAACAGAACAAAACAGAGCGAACAGCATCAGGCAGGCAGGCAGGCAGTCGTCCGGCGATGATGGCTTTGCTGCTGGAAAGAGGAAATCGCGTTGAAAAGCAATTTAATATAATTAAAAAGACACCCAAACTGAAGAAATAACTAAAACAAAAAAACTTAATTTTATGTATGTAAGTATGTACATATGTACATAGTTTGCTTCGCTTTTTTTGTATAGATACCCACATCCTACGTATGTGAAAACATACATATATGTATGTATGTATGGTAGGGTGTTTCACAAAAAAAACAAAAAAAAGGGGTTTTCTATCGCAATTCTAAAATGTATTGTATTTTAATACTTCCGCCAAAATATTTCGCAAAATATTAAGATGTACGTGAACTAGACAAATTTTAAAATATCTCCAAAAATCACATTATTTTGATTCCGTTGATAAAATTTTTTTAATATTTTAATGCAGACCTCTTAAGCTTAAACTCTTGTACCATCTTTTTTGCCTTTGGCGATTAACCCATTGTATCAACGAAATCGAAATACATAATGCAATTTTTGGGGCTATTTTCAAATCGGTCCAGCTCACGTATGTAAATCTTCATATTTTTCCGAAATATTTTGCCCAAACTCTTAGAATATAATACTTTTTATAATTTCAGTGGAAAATCCGCAACTTTTTTGGCTATTCATCCTAATGGATATATGTATATAATTGTAATTTTTTTCAATAAAATAAAAAATATCTTGAATAACTTGAAGAATTATATTATTTTTTTAAAACGAAAAATGCCAATCACGTATCATTGCGCGCACATGATGATACGTATACATACATATGTACAACAAAGACCGTTCATATGTACTATAACCAAATACGAATATCATAGAACACCAT
>NW_016238912.1:0-1082 GCF_001687245.7 Rhagoletis zephyria | reverse complement strand
AAATAAAAGCATATATGTAAGTCAAAGTGTTTAACTTTATGCAAGTTAAAAAAATTCAAAAAATTTAATACAAACTTTTAACTTTCTAATCTGAATCTTTACAACATGTTTGAGTTTGCTGTTTTATAGCATATAAAATTTTAGTACTTAAGTAAAATGGCCCAGTAAAATTAGACTTTTTCTTAAAAAAAAATTTGTAACAGCAATTTTTTGATGCAGTTTACTTCTATTTGACACGTAGATCATGGATCCACAGTCTTTCCCTTTAAATTTAATTTGACAACATTCCGCCATCTTGGATTAAAGTTTTTTTTTTGGTTTTTTGCGATATTAAAGCTTATTTTGCATTTTTCGTAAAATATGGTTATATACAAATATGTACAGAATTTAATTACCCACATTTGGTTGGTTGGTTGGTAGAAGGTTTTTTTAAAATGTAAAATTTTTTCACAGTTTTTGCCAAGTTTTTACAATAAAAAATGCTATTTTTAAAAAACCTTATATATAACATATGTGGGAAATGAAATTATTTACATATTAGTATTACACAATTTTTTACGAAAAATGCTAAATAAGCTTGCAAAAATCAAATCGCAAAAAACCCCAAAAAACTTAAATTCAAGTTGGCGGAATGTTGCCAAATGAAATTTAGGGGGAAAGACTGTGGATCCATGATCTACGTGTCAAATAGAAATATCAAAAAATCGCTGTTACAAATTTTTTTCAAATTTCCTACCAACTTTATCTAATTTTACTGGGCTAAAAAGTTTCAAAGTTTCGATTCATATGGTTTTGGTTAAAGCATGAAAAATATTTGTAAAACAAAATTTAAAAAAAAATTAACTTAAAAAAACATTGTAAATATTTGAAAAAATCAACATGTTAACCAGTGTACTGTACAAGCCGATTTATTTACGTTTTCAAGCTACTTGAAAAAATTACAAGCGCAAGTACTCATAGGTTGAACATAAATGAATACGGTAGTAGCTTGAATCGAACAAGTTTGAATATAGCAGCAACACTTGTAAATACTTACAGTATTGGCCAATTTAATAGCAACCCATTTCAAAGTGATATTATTT
>NW_016238910.1:0-1082 GCF_001687245.7 Rhagoletis zephyria | reverse complement strand
ACCAAATATCGATTCAAAAAATTTTTAGAATTTTTTTTTGTGAGAATTTTAAATTTTTTTTCAAAAATAAGCATTTTCATGCTGTATAACTGGAGCAATTTTCAAAATTTTTAAAAATCCTTTAGTGTGTTTTTTTTTTCCTAGCATTGAATTTCACTAAATTACAGATTATTCTAACTAGTAGTAAGTCATGATATTTTTGGCGTATTCTGACTCCTATATTTAAATTTAATATATGACCTAAATGCAGAGTATACTTAATACATTTTTAGTGGATCGGTCGACTTTTAAAGTCGACTGTACAGAGTCGATCGAAAAGTCGAAAGTCGACTTTCTAGTGAAGTCGAACAACCCTAGTTTAGACAAGTTACTTTTGAGGCTTGATGCTGAAGCCGGCAATCGCAACATTAAGAAAGTTGAATGGCCAAAAGATGATATATTTATACCCGAGCGCACTTGTGCACAAGGGTATATTAATTTTGTTCACATAACGGTTGTTTGTAACAGCCAAAACGAATCGAGATAAATATAGACAAATGTATACATAAGCCATGTCTGTCTGTCCGTCCGTCTGTCCGTCCGTCCGTGTACATGATAACTCGACCAAAAATTGAGGTATCTCAACAAAATTTGGTAAGTAGGTTTCTGTTAATCCAAGGTAGGTTGGTATTGAAAATGGGTGAAATAGGACTGTAACTACGCCCACTTCGCATATAACGGTAATTTCCAGAAATACGAAAACTGCGATATTTTAGTAACTACCGACGATTATTCACTCAAAATTTATATTTACAACAATTTTTAGACGAAAAATAAGAATATTATAAATTTTTGGAAAATGGGCATAGCCACGCCCACTTATGGTTACATGTGTATATCTTGGTAACCGCTGCACCAATTTCTTCCAAACTTAGCACGGTGTTGGCCCTGGTACAGCATACTAAATGTCCGAAAATTTAAAAACTCGGACAATAACCACGCCCACATCCCATATAACGGTAATTTATAGAANCTGGTACAGCATACTAAATGTCCGAAAATTTAAAAACTCGGACAATAACCACGCCCACATCCCATATAAC
>NW_016238909.1:0-1082 GCF_001687245.7 Rhagoletis zephyria | reverse complement strand
GACGTGATAGAGCAATTTAAACCCCGGATTCGGATTCTACGCAAAAAATACTTCGAAAATGACCCAACACTTTCCTAGAACAAAACGTTGTTGACCTGTGTTATTTCTGATCGGAATTAAGCCCTGTATGCAGCTCTGAAGAAAACGGTCAAGAAAAAATTGCNTCACTCTTTCCTCAAGAAATAATGGAACGGGCATATATTTCTGTTGCAAACCTGGGTTGCCTTGTGCTCTTTTTTCACAAAAAACTTTAGAAAACCGTAGTAGAAAGCGTAGTAAATTTCTTAAGAACTGCGTACTGCCTTAAGGAAATTTGACTCAAGAAAATTTCTTAGCCATTTCTTGTACGTCATTTTATATGGAGTTTTTGCTTTTCTTGAGAGCTGCATACAGGCCTTTAAAAATTTATCCCCGAATAAAATCGTTTTATACTTTTTAGAGATTCTTGTGCACCCTGTTCCCGGAGACGTCTGTCTGAAACAGGAGAGAAACGTCAGAAAACGCAGGGTGACTTTTCTTCATCATTGCACGAAGTTTGCAGTGTTCGGAAATATTGCAGTTTTGTCAAACGAAAAGCATCTAGCGAATTAAAATCGAGTGCAGACGATAAACGAATGTGCCATCAGATTTAGTTCAAGTGAAATTATGCATTTCAAAGTGTGTGAAAACACGAAAACGAAAATCAAACATACCTAATTGAAAAACAAAGACGTAAGTTCAATTGGAAAAGTATGAAAGGCAGAAAATTTTTATTAAGGGGATCTGCAAGTGTATATGAAGGTGTGCACAGGGGCAAACACATGAACCAAAAATCGTTGGTTCATGGGGCAAACAAATGTGTGACAGATGACGCGAAGAAAAAATACACTGAGCGAAATGTGTAGCTGATACAAAAGCGCATAGTCCCCTTTCAGACACGTCAAGTCTTGAAAGCAATTTTTATCGCATTCTCTTTTGTGTTTTCTCTTTGCTTCCACAGGCATCAAGTTTTATTTAATTCAACTACTTGGTTCTTTAAACGGGAAGCAACGATAAGATCAAAAGAGAACAAGAAAACTTGAAACGAATTGACGGTACGGAGG
>NW_016238908.1:0-1083 GCF_001687245.7 Rhagoletis zephyria | reverse complement strand
TCGTCGATATTTACAGCCAGATTAAAGAATGATATATCGATGTCTCCTCGCTTGACATTTATTTTTTTTGTTCCAAACTTCATTGACCTCAAATACTTACCTACCAGATCTCGGTTATTATCACCTTAACGTACGTTCCTAATGTCAGCAAATTAAATATCACTAAAAATCATTAAACGTTTTCTTATTCTTTCGTAGTATTTCGATTATGCTAGTACAACTATTTCAACAAATCATTTAATAAAGAATGTTGGTGTTAGCGATATATATAAAAAGGTGACCTCTAGGTTCGGCAAAAAAAAGTTTTCCAGATTGCCTTTGCAAAATTCTTTAGACTCAGACTGTCCTATGACCTCTATTTATTTAATTTTTTTAACCCTTCCTACACAGGCAGGGTAAGAAAATAAACCATACAGAATGATTCCCATTTGCTCATTGATCATCATATCATTATATCATTTGTAATTTTATATAGTTTTGTACATAGTCAGAAACAAATTGTATGATTCAGTGTCTTTTATTTTTCGTTTGTGAAAATTTTACCATCAAGTACGTTGTAAATACATGGATGCAAACGTTTCAATTACCCAGCCAGCAAAAAAACCTACATTTTACGAACACTATATTTCACGACAGATTCTCGATCGGCAAAAAGATAAAGAACGTCTCGTAAACGATAAAACAAAAAATTCAATAGAAAGAGGCTTGTAGTAATTTGTAAGCACAAGAACAAATTTTCATTTTGTTGGGAATTTTTCTGGAACCACAAAATTTTATTATGTATATCGTAAACGGCTATCATAAACGACATTTGATCCGGTTTTTCTTCGAAAAAATATCCAGTTACGAGCTCGTTTACGATGGTTTTGCCGGCTGGGGAAGTGAAAAATGATTTTTTCTTTCTGTCAATTTTCATATTATATTCAAATGATTTTTCGCTTCTATTCCTTCGGCCATTCATTTTAGTTTGTGTATGTATATATGTACAAACATACATATATCTTTGCACGATTCATTTCGTTTGTTGTTTCGTATGTAACGACTAAGACGAGTGTAGTATACTATCGCCAAAGTGAACTTAGC
>NW_016238907.1:0-1083 GCF_001687245.7 Rhagoletis zephyria | reverse complement strand
CAGAGTGTTGTGGAGACAATTGCACATGCACTTTTGTTATTGCAATAAAGCAAAGAAAAAACGCGCAAAAATTCTTCTCGGCAGCGATTACCACGGGTGGAAATGCGCAAACAGCTGTGTCGCAGAAACTGAGTTCCTTGTCGCGATCGTTTATATTTTTGTTGCACGCGCAAAGTTTGCGATGGTAGATAGCTGTCTCGCTTTTGCTAATGGAAATGTAGGGAATGAAATCAAATTTTCAGCACAACAGGGAAAAAGTCTACACAAATGTATATTGGCTGTGGTTGAAATCAAAACAGGGTTACATTTGGCAATACAAATAAATTAAAAAAAATTGCCTTATACTACGTTTACATACAAATAAATTATATTCAAGCTTAACTCCATGATCTGTAATTAAAATAAGTAGATTAGCCACACAAAATTCATCGTTAATCCGTAGTTATAAAATATTCTCAGATTACCCCGACATCTTTTCGGTGTCCAGCTTAGTTTAATCGGTAATTTTTGCGAAGAGAAATGACAAAAGTGCAACTGGACTAAAACGGACGCTAGCTAGGAAAAGAGGTTAATTTACAAGATATTCAAGTAATTCAAGAGTCACAGAGAATCTAAACTTCTGCTTGAGCTGTGAGGAAAACAAGCACCACAATCAGTCTAGCTAGTAATCCGAGATTTGAGTGAGTAAACGAGGTTACCAACAAACGAGCTTAGAATGAGATTATATTTATATGCATGCTTATCCTTGTTCTTATTCTTATCCTTATACTTATCCTTATCTATAGGATTATCCTTATCCTTATCGTTATTAACATCCCTATCCCCATCCTTATCCAAATTCTTATCCTTACCATTATCTCTATTATTATCCTTATCCTTGTCCCTATCCTTATCCTTATACCTATCGCTATCCTTATCCTTCTCCATATCCTTATCCTTATTCCAATCCTTATCCTTATCCTTTTCCTTATTCTTATTCTTATTCTTATCCTTATCCTTCTCCATATCCTTATCCTTATTCCAATCCTTATCCGTATCCTTATCCTTATCCTTATCCTTATCCTTTTCCTTATTCTTATTCTT
>NW_016238906.1:0-1083 GCF_001687245.7 Rhagoletis zephyria | reverse complement strand
AAATGGAAAATAATTTTTTATTTTCTATCAATTTCCATATAAAATTTAAAAAACTAAAATCATTTTTTTCTTAAGTTACTTTAGCGAAATTGGCTGTTAGAGTTAAATTTAAAAAAAAAAAAAAATCCCCAACAACTATAATTACATTAAAAATAAATAAAAGTAATGCATAATTGAATTGAAAAAAAAAAATTAAATTAAATGAAAATTCTACTGGCAGTGGGACTCGAATCTTCGACCTCGCGGCTCGTTAAACGGCCGGATTAACGTTGCCGTCTGTCTATCTGTATATCAGTGTTGCCGCGAATCATTTTTAGTGTAGCCGAATTCCTTTAAAAAAGGGCTAAAAAAGAGCTAAAAAAGTCGTTGTGGCTAAAAATGGTAGCTAAATTTTTTTACTTAGATATACGTATAAAAGTATACACGCAAACATTTTCAATAAGTAATGGTATAGAAAAACAACGAATTTTGGAAAAAAGCTAATGTTTTATCCAACCAAACACCTTTTTGTATAAAAGGGGAAATATACGACACCAGCTTGCTGGATCCATCAAGTGATTGTACCATCAGGATCCAAGCATATAACTTACCAGCATGCTGGTACAATATTTATTTCTTTACAAATGGGGTCGAGGAAAGATCGAAATTTCATAATTTTTCTACCATTGTGTTAAACATTGTTTTTTTTTATTCACAAATGCAATATCGGGAACTTAATCTTCCACAAATATAGCAGCATGCTGCNAAACCGAAAAATGTACTTCAGATTAATCAATTGAACTTCAGAAACCGTAAAATGTATTTAGAAACCACTTTGTAATTGCTTCAATTGCAAAAAATTGCAATCGAGTGTACGTATGTATGTATATACTGCAAGCATAGTGCTATATCTAATGCGGTTTATTTTCATATAGTATGTGCATACATACAGTATTGGACATATCTATAGCACCCCCCTTTCAAAGCGATATTGTTTGCCACTTATGTTTAATTATTTGTTTTTAAGAATTTTCAACTAAAATACAGTTCATTCCCTAACAAAACCCATATAAACCAATGTTTTAAACTTTTTAAAAGACCGCA
>NW_016238905.1:0-1083 GCF_001687245.7 Rhagoletis zephyria | reverse complement strand
GCCAAGCACTCCTTTGAATGCTCACTTTTTTATGTCACTTTTTTCCTCTTTTTTCTGTCTCTAGTGTTTGCGCAAAAACATACGGAATTGAAAGAAAGTAAACTTGAGGCAGTAAAAGTGAAAACAAAGTTGATAAAACCATTTGTTACACATTTCAAAATAAAATTTAAAAGTATTTTCTGATGCGTGTGTAATTGTGTAGTTAATTAATTAGCGTCTAAAAAGAAGCGTGGCTGGTAAATAGTGACAAAAAAAGCGTAATTTAATTACAACCATCAATTAATTGTTTTACTTGATATTTTTGGTTTTCTAATTGATTTAAATTTGTGGCTGTTGTTGGAGAATTTTTTCTATAATAAAATTATTTAAAAGCTTATTAAAACAAAATTTGGTTTGTGTGTAAATAATTGATTTTAATTTGATTTACGGACGTTTTTTGTGTGCAATTATTTAAATTATTTTTTTATTTAACTCTTTAACATTGTTTAACTTTGTGAGTGCATAAATTAAAAGTTAAAAAAACCTTTACATGTTTTTAAAATGAGAGTTAAATGCGTTAAACAAAAAACACTGGCAAACTTTGATTTAAGTTTCAAAAAAACATTTAGATTTTTAAGCTCATAGTATAATAAAAAAAGCTAGTGGATAACAAATCAATAAAAACAAAAACATTAGCAGTTTTACTACCAGTTGTCACCCAGTGATTCCTCTTTTATTCTTTGCACTGCCATTTTCTCTCTTTTTTTGCTGTCTCATCAGCAAATTCGTTGCAAATCTGCAGCGANTGCAAATCTGCAGCGACAGCAAACGTCCATTCAAAAACTCCGTTTTCCGTATCTAGGGCTGCAGCTGCAACACTCGCACTTTTGAATTTGTGTTTAGCTCAAAGCAAAAATGAATATAAAAGCAAAAGAAAGGAATAAAAAGAGAAAGAAGGATTCTCTTTTTCATCTTCAACAGCAGTCAAAAAGATGAAGATTCTGTAGCTTTTCCGTTCCCCTTTTCTCCTCTGTCCTTTTTCTTTTTTTTCTCTGCTATCAAACGCCCGAAGGAGACTGAACAAAACTGGAACCAGCTGAAACT
>NW_016238903.1:0-1083 GCF_001687245.7 Rhagoletis zephyria | reverse complement strand
TTTTTTTTTTGTATGGGGACCGACCCAGTCTAATATATACCCTTTTGAAATGAATATGAATTTCTAATAAGTGAAGTGCAATGAAATGTCAACATGCCTTGTTCTTTTAACCTTTTTCTTTCGTATCATTTCTACAGCTCTAGGAGGCGAAGATGGAAGCAAGGGTGGCAACGAAGAAGTCCGACTGACCGGATGACAACCAGCTGACATTTTTACGACTTACATTCGAATTTGTAATTAGTTACTCAACGCGGTGTGATGGCTGAGTCGTAATAGATGTTGCTTGCAGCAAGGGGGCCGGTATGTTTAGGCCTCCACCCTAAACTCAAAATAATGCAACGGGTGTACCACCCTAATGTTCATTTATACACACATGCATGTATACATTTGCATGTATTAATAACCCACAATGATGGCCGTTAGTAATACTTCCCGCCAAATTAACTTTCGTTAAGTTACCCTCCAAACAGTTTTACTGCTCGGAGGTTGAACTTAATTGCGTAAAAAGGAGATCGGTCACTTCTTTTCTGGAGATCAACAGAGGACGACTATCAGCCATCACCCGACGNCATGTTGGCAATGAGTTGGCTGTCGCTAGATACAGTGTTGCGATAATGCATAGCGGACGGAAAACCATGTGCCTTACGCTTTGAATTTACGAAACCATAAAATGATTTAGGATTGTTAATTAAATTCTTCTTAATTTTACATAAATATGAATTATAACATTTCTTATTTAATGCAAAGTAGCTATGCCGCAAAACTGAGTACCTTAGGTAATCACTGTGTAAGCCCGTTCTTTTATACAGTTTAAAAGAGTGCGACTTTTTATTTTTCAATTTTTTAAGCTCTTTAGTGAACCATAATTGTTTTGGTTCTTCCTGAACAATATTACGTTTTGGCACATACTTTCGAAACAAATTGAAAACAGTATCATTAAAGTGCTCAACGCTACGCTCCACGTCATCTCTATATATTGGCCAAGATAACTTTGAAAGTTCTTTGTTAATTTTCATATAATTTGCTTTCGCAATAACATATCTAGTACTTGAACTTGACTTATTATTATGTATTTCATTTATG
>NW_016238901.1:0-1083 GCF_001687245.7 Rhagoletis zephyria | reverse complement strand
AGTTCCTCAGAGAATAATTTTGCTGTTTGACATTTTTACAGAAATTTACACGAAAAGTTTTGGATCAGAGTTAATACGAATAATGCATACGAGTTATAGAGCATTTTTAAAAGACACGAACGACTAGAAAAAACTAACTAAGTCATTTCGCTGGAAAAAATACAAGCTATCGAGGAGAGAACTTTATAACGAATTATCGCGTCTTTCATCTTATGGAGCTTGCGGCTTATCGCGATTCTGCTGTATTTATTTTTCACCTGAGTCTAATCAAATTTTGCTATCAATTTTTACCAACTTCCCGACTTGAAACTTCAAAATTAGCTCAGAACCCGGTGACAGTATTACAGAAAAATTATTCCGTTAGGTGGCGCAGAAGTCGAGATATTTGGAAAACCCTTAGATTTTTTCATATTTGAAACGTATGTTATTTAAATTAAAAGAAATAACTCCACAAGAAAAATGTGCCGTTAGGTGGTGCACGGGTCGACTATTCTTTTTATCAACCACAAATAAAAGTTTGTCCATAAAATACTTTTTTATAATTATGTAATAGTTTTATTACTTAAATTCAGGTATTTTGATATGAAAATCATATATGTATGTACATCCAAGTTTCACACTGTGTACAAAAATTAGCACAAATAAGCAAATTTAAAATTTCACACTTTTTATTCGGAATTTTGAAAAAAAATTGGGTTTGCCCGTTCAATTCTAATACAATAAAGAGCAAATGCGAAATCACCACAAAAAGTATTGATTTTTTTATTGTTGAGCATTTTCCTCCATATAAGACTTTTTATGCCTAGCTCGAGAAAGTCTCCCGCCAGCTCCTTCCCCCACTTTTCCACCTCCCTCTTCACCTCCTGGTCTGTTGAACCTGTGCGAGGGGTCCCACGTCCCATCCAATCTCGTCTAGGAGTTGCTTCGTGGCCTTGGCCGTATGAGGTCTGGCATTGTCGTGCAACAGGCAAACACCACTTGTCCCTCCTGCCATCACCATAAACAGTTTTAACGTCATTTGAAATCTCAACTGGAACTTTTCCCTTCACAGCGTTACATCGGATGACTGCATGGATTTCGCCC
>NW_016238900.1:0-1083 GCF_001687245.7 Rhagoletis zephyria | reverse complement strand
CTCCTATGCAAAATATGGTCAGATGAACGCATGTCCGACGACTGGAATTGAAGTGTGCTCTGCCCAATCTACAAGAAAGGCGACCACGCCATACGCACCAACTACCGCGGAATCAGCCTTCTAAGCATAGGTTATAAGGTCTTATCGAGTGTACTGTGCGAAAGACTGAAGCCCACCCTCAACGAACTGATTGGACCTTATCAGTGTGGCTTTAGGCCTGGAAAATCCAACAAAGATTAGGTATTTACAATACGCTAAATCTTGGAAAAGACCCGCGATAATAGGATCGACACACACTATCTATATGTCGATTTCAAAGCCGCTTTCGACAGCACGAAGAGAAGTTGCCTTTATGCATCGATGTCTGAATTTGGTATCCCCGGGAAACTAATACGGCTGTGTAAAATGACGTTGAGCAATACCTCCAGCTCCGCCAGAATAGGGAAGGACCTCTCCCTTTCATGTGATTTATTTAATCTTATGTTGGAGAAGATAATAAGAGCCGCAGAACTGAACCGCTCAGGCACAATACTTTATAAGAGCGTACAATTGCTGGCGTATGCCGACGACATCGATATTATCGGTAAAAACAAGGGCTACGTCTGTTCTGCCTTCTCGGGATTGGATAGAGAAGCAAAGCGAATGGGTCTGGTGGTGAACGAGGACAAAACGAAGTATCTCCTGTCAGCACACAAACAGTCAGAGCATACGCGTCTTGGCACCCACGTCACTGTTGACAGTTACAAGTTTGAAAAAGTNGACAGAAACGCTCCAGCTGCGTAAGTATGTATTCAACGCGGGTCGCGATGCTGATAACAGAGGAAGAGGCAGGCCTCCTGTGCGTTGGAAAGACCAGGTGGAGAAGTACTTGGCTTCACTTGGCATTTTCAATTGGCGTCAGTTAGCACAGAAGAGAAATGACTGGCGTGCTGTTTTGGACTCGGCCAAAATCGCTTAGGCGGTTACAGCGCCAAATAAGAAGAAGAAGAATGGTGGAGAAGATATTAAGAGCCGCAGAACTGAACCGCTCAGGGACAATTTACTACAAGAACGTGCAATTGCTGGCGGATGCCGACGACATCG
>NW_016238899.1:0-1083 GCF_001687245.7 Rhagoletis zephyria | reverse complement strand
AAACGATTAAAAGGAAAAACGGCGAAATTTCATATCGTAATAGATTAGCCTGTAGAATAGATAAGCGATGTAAAATGTCAATCGTCTGATGGTGTTGCCACATCGTAATTTTAAAGCGCATAAATCATAAAAAGATGGACGATGACTTGCAGACTTGTTTACATCCTTAACATCAACGAAAAGTATTGAAGTTATCAACATCAAAAGCGATGTCTACTTTCATTACATAAAAAAAATGTAGGTGACATAACAATTTTACCCCATGGTGAAATTATGCCAGGTGTAGTAATAAGAGGGAGAGAAAGATTTGACACTATCTTATTTTTATTATTTTTTTATTTTAATTTTAATTCCACCATGAATTTGCTTGAACAAATTTCTATAAGATAGCCAAATATCAAGAAAATAAATGGAGAAAGCTGTTTTATTGCTCAACCTGGTGTAATTTCAGTATAATTTTACCCATAATCACACCACATGCGAGAAATAGAAAACAATTTAGGGATTAACAGCCATATTCGCGTGTAATGACAAAACTCGCCGCTGTAACTATTGTCAAGCTTCAACGGTAACAATTGCTATTATTTTTGTGATGACCTATTGAGTTCGTGACAACGCTAAAACATATGTTGATATTTTCAATTTTACTACTTTGGAAGAAAAAAGGTTAAATTTTTTACTAAATAAAAACTGATAAACCATTTTATTTGCATAAATAGGAGTGTTAAAAAGTTAGTATTGGCGTTTGCATATCATAATTGTATCAATTGCAGAATATTAATTATTGAAGAAATAATTATTATGTGCGCGGCTATTATTGTGGGGCAAAAAGAAATCATACATAGAAGACTTTTGAGGGAACTCCGAGACAAAACGGCACATAGTATTGCAGCTGCTCTTGTGTGGTGCATACACATTTTCAACTTCCGTTAATACACGAATTCATAATGCAATGAAACGAATTTTCATATAATAAAATTGCTCACATTTCCGGCGTCAAAAAGAACAATTAAAATGTAAACTAAGAAAAGCTATTTCACTACAAAACACGCTTTTCGCTTGTCATTATTGACTGTGCATACC
>NW_016238898.1:0-1083 GCF_001687245.7 Rhagoletis zephyria | reverse complement strand
TAGCTTTATCAAAGGTTTGTGATCGCAAAAAAGATTGTCCGGATGGCGAAGATGAGCCGGCGGGCAAGTGTTCGGTGAACGAATGCGCTGTGAATAATGGCGGTTGTATGCACAAATGCATCAATCAACCGATTGGGTACCGCTGCGAGTGTAACTCTGGGTAAGTTGAAAAATGTATAATTTTTATTTACACATAATCAAAATTCACTTACTGACAAACATACATACATAGATATTTATTTCAGAATTTGTTGATCTAGGTCATGGTGGAATTATACCAGGTGAAGTAATTAGATTGAGAAGAAAGATTTTGACACTGCCTTATTTGAAAATTTCCCTATAAAACTTGACAAGAAGGCAGCCGAATGTGTGAAAATAAAGCGAGAAAGCACCTTTATTACCTCACCTGTTTATTCCGCCATGGGTCTAAGTTTTATTTTTGTGATTTTTTTATTTTCCCAGATTGATTTAAAAAAAAACGTTAATATTTCTAATCTATATATATATATTATATATATTATGATATTATATTATATATTATCATATTATATTATTTGTATTTTACATTAGGGTGGAGTGTAAAAAATAAATTTTTTTGATTTCGAAATTGTTGAAATTTTTTGCACTTTTTTACACTAAAATTCTATTTAAAAGATGTATAAAAATTTAGAGATTTTTCGGAATCTGAAGGCTTTTGGAGCGACCGTAAATAAACGAGGTTTTCACTCCACCCTAATATAGGGTCTTGGAGCATTTGCCACATATATACTCATTTACCTACACCCACATTATTTCAGAGCCAGTTGTTTAGTCTGTTTCGTTAACCAGTGTAACCACCAGTACCCTGTAACCAGGTAACCAGTTAACCAGTGGTTCCTCGTCTAAATTTAAATCGTGTGTGTAAGTAAGGCAAATCCTATATAGTTAGACTTAGCCATTTAGTTAATAGACCGATCAAAGAGCACTACTACCTAGAAGATATTGTGTATGCTTTCGATAAGTCCCTTTCTCTGACAGACTGGTATCTGGTAGATGAGTTCCTATCAGTAAGGGGTTCAACTACCGATAAGTTCACGCATAAAT
>NW_016238897.1:0-1083 GCF_001687245.7 Rhagoletis zephyria | reverse complement strand
GAGGCAGGAGCGTTAATATTCAACCAAATACATATCCTTGGTTACAACTACGATAGAGTGTAGCAGTAAATGTGTTAGTAAGTAGTGTGCTATATCCTTTTTGGCTACCATAACTCATGCTATTCACTTAGCATTGTCATTATAGTAGTTAGTTTTGTCATATATATGTAAGTAAAGAAAAGTATCTCTGCTTTATGTTTTACTCATAAAATCATAAATGATCCAAAAATTTTGGCAAATGTAATTAGACAGACATAAGTGCGTGGATACTCGTGCATAATACATGTGGTCACATTTTACTCTTCGTCCTCTAACACATGCGCGTTAACTAATGACTTTTGACTAATTTATTCTTAAATTTTTTGCCTCTAATTATTGTGAGTGGTTAACTTCGAGCTGATTAATGACTATTTTCCCAAAAAAAACAAATAAAAATAGAAACTCGGCCCTGGAAAAATCTTTAAAAAATGCCGGAAAGTGTACAATAAATCCGAAAAAAAATTCTGAAGGAAGAAACCTCTGAAATATACCGAAAAAAACTGGAATTTTTCGAAAACATATCTTAAAATACCGACTATCGAAAGTTCATAACTATAACCCTGAAGAATTCAGAAAAAATAAAACATAAAAAAAAAATCACAAATAGCTCGAAAAAACCTAAAATTTATCGAAGCTTACAAAATCCCTATAGATCCCGAAATAATAATCGGAAAGTATAGAAAATGCCTAATTATCCAAAACAGTCCCGAAAGTTCTCAAAAAAAGTCATGCCAAATCCCGAAATATGTAAACCAATTCCAAAAATTTCTGACAGGTTCTGAAAAATTAGAAAAAGATAATGTGAAAAATCTATAACAGTCCCGAAAGTTTTCCAAAAAAAATCCAAAAGGCCCAAAAATCATTAAAAAAGCACAAAATTGCCGCCAAAATTTCAAAAGTAAAATACGCAGATATGCGAACAGTTGCAAAAAAATCCTGATTAGATGCTGAAAAAGGTTTTTGAGGATAGCTAATGATCATGCGGAAAAAGGCTCCCTGGAAAAAAACAGAAAAATTCCAAAAATAGAACGTAAAAATTCATAG
>NW_016238896.1:0-1083 GCF_001687245.7 Rhagoletis zephyria | reverse complement strand
ACCCATATGTTAGTATATTAGACTGCATCACTCTCCATACAAAAAAAAATCTGTACTGTTTTTCCATCGGAATTATAAAATCTATTATCTTTTAAGACCTTCACCGAAATATTTCGAAAAGATATTAAGATTTACGTGAGCTCGACGGATTTTAAAATATCCCCAAAATTGAGTTTTTTAACAGTTTTTTTAAAGTATTTTTTGCAAAAAACACCTTAGATGGCAAACAGTTTAAGCTTAAAAAATTTGCATAAATATATGAAAATAAAAATTTTTCAACGGAATCATAATAATGAGATTTTTGATGCTGNTTTTAACAGTTTTTTTAAAGTATTTTTTGCAAAAAACACCTTAGATGGCAAACAGTTTAAGCTTAAAAAATTTGCATAAATATATGAAAATAAAAATTTTTCAACGGAATCATAATAATGAGATTTTTGATGCTGCTTTTTAACTTTTTTCAAAGAATTGTTTAAGAAAAACTTGAATTACTGCGTCAAACCTATACCGATATAGTCTTACGAGGTATCAGTGGAGAGATATTTTCTCACCGTCATTCACGCCCACATTTTTTCTTTATCAAATACCAACACATCTTAATTCAACATGGAGTGAGGCTCGTTTGTTTTACCTTACTCTTTCATGCTTTGCAAAGAAATAAAAAGGGTGAGCGAATTCCATTCCAATGATAGCTCAAAAGTCTGAATCGGTAAAGTTTAGGCTTAGTTGTTTAGGTTTTTTTAAACCAATCTTCGAAAAAGGTTCAAAAACAGCATCAAAAATCTCATTATTGTGATTCCGTTGAAAAATTTTTATTTTCATATTTTTATGCAAATTTTTTAAGCTTAAACTGTTTGCCATCTAAGGTGTTTTTTGCAAAAAATACTTTAAAAAAACTGTTAAAAAACTCAATTTTGGGGATATTTTAAAATCGGTCGAGCTCACGTAAATCTTAATATCCTTTCGAAATATTTCGGTGAAGGTCTTAAAAGATAATAGATTTTATAATTCCGATGGAAAAACAGTACAGATTTTTTTTTTTTGTATGGAGAGTGATGCAGTCTAATATACTAACATATGGGT
>NW_016238895.1:794-1083 GCF_001687245.7 Rhagoletis zephyria | reverse complement strand
TGACATTATTACCTTTTTAAAAACGAAATAAAATCAATTGCCATTATTTATCTTTCAAACATTAAATTTGCTTAGCTTCGCGGCGCCCCGCGTACCCCGCTCGACCGGCGCGCACACCACGTCACGCTACGACTTGTCTGCAGTAAAAAGGTATATAATTTGTGTTTCAAAAGTGTGTGAAAACCAATCAATAAACTTATATGATCTCGGTTCCGATATTAAATAATCAATAATTGTTTATACCCGCATTTTGGCACATTGGCTCGTTGAATGTGCCATCTAATAAATA
>NW_016238895.1:0-712 GCF_001687245.7 Rhagoletis zephyria | reverse complement strand
TTCCACCTTAGACATTCCGAATTCGTTCAAAATATGCCAAATTAAAACACAGAATTCTTTCAGTGTTCCTCCGGGGTTTTCGGACATGGACTGTTTCATCAACTTAATAGTGTTCGCTTTATTTTTGTGGAAACGAAAAATGTTTTGCAAGTTATGGATCATTTCTACACTCTTTCTTCAAATATTTCTCGTATTCCAGCTGTGCGTAGGCGTTTAGTTTTTCGCATCGTGTTTTTACATATTCGTAATTTAAATTTTTTTAATAAAATCAATTGGTGGTAGTTCATGATTGTGTGTGGATTAATATCACAACACTGAGGATTTGGCAATAACCTTTTTCATCTATTAAAAAACAACACTTACGGGGCAATGTTTATTGTAAGAACAACATTTTTTTCTATGAATCGACATACTTTAAGCATTGTTGACGCTATTTCCATTTGAATGAGGAAATAGCATCAATGACGTTATTTCCAAATTTTTGTTGACTTTATTTCGCTTTTGAAAAGGTAATAATGTCAATTGACTTTATTTCGCACCAGGGTGGGAAATAAAGTCAATTGACCTTATTTCCATTGATCTTATTACCTGTCACCAAAAGCGCATCAACAGCCGGCCAACATAAGTAACAGACTCAACAGCCTCAGCAGCCACCAGAGAAATAGGCAAAACAGGGAAAGAGTTAACGGCAGTGCTGTCCAATGAAAAATGA
>NW_016238894.1:0-1083 GCF_001687245.7 Rhagoletis zephyria | reverse complement strand
GTGCCTTTAGTGCTACCAGTGGAATGGGTAGTGTTGGTAGTGGCCGGCGATTCAGCCTGCGAAAACGCCTTCTAAATAGCAAATCAGAGGAGGACGAGATGACGCTGGACGAGGAGGCGGTCAAGTACCTAACGGAGAAGGAGCGCCTTTCCCTGGCCTACTACCGTAATGAGTACGAGACGAAGGCGATGCCCGTGGAGACGATGGTCGCCCTCCTCTCCGAACTGTTCGACAATGAAGAAAAGGTTTGATCTTTTGTTGCTGTTGTTGTTGTTTAGCTAATCTCATCACGCGTTGGAAAACAAATCCTTTTTTCTCTTCTCTCCAGTACTCGCTTCTTTTTCGCCTGTATCACGTAATTCGCCCGGAAGATGTCGACAGATTTGATGAGCTGCTGTACAATCGAGAGCTGCTGGCGGCGGTGAAGAACAAGTATCTGTCGGGCAGTGGAAAGTACCGTCATCTTTTTAAGCAGCAGTCCACTGACAGCGGGGACGGTGCACCGCACTATCAAGTGGGCGATCCGACGGTGGGACAATCAACAGCAGGCGCAATTCCGCTGATGCAACGCCCACCGCCTGAGCACCNAGCTGCTGTACAATCGAGAGCTGCTGGCGGCGGTGAAGAACAAGTATCTGTCGGGCAGTGGAAAGTACCGTCATCTTTTTAAGCAGCAGTCCACTGACAGCGGGGACGGTGCACCGCACTATCAAGTGGGCGATCCGACGGTGGGACAATCAACAGCAGGCGCAATTCCGCTGATGCAACGCCCACCGCCTGAGCACCTGGCGCAACAACAACAACAACAACAACAGCAGCAGCAGCAGCTCGCCCACCTCCACCGACACAGCATCGTCAGCTCGCATGGTCAGGACACTCGCATCGACCTCTCTGCACTGGATGAAAACGATGACGATGGTGGGGGCGATGAAAGGCGAAGGCGGCAGCAACAGCAGCATCAGTATCACCTTGATCTGCAGCAGCAACAGCACGAAAATACAATGGCCGCCGTCAATAGTCGGTAATAATTAAGAGCGAGCGAAAACAAAAGTAGACTGATAGTTGATCAATCGACTTCAGATG
>NW_016238893.1:0-1083 GCF_001687245.7 Rhagoletis zephyria | reverse complement strand
TACATTTCTGAAACTTTAGTGCTATTTCCCATTTTCGTTTTTTACAAAAATTTTATTTCGGATATAAGCAAACAACAGCTGTTATTTCAAATTGACTTCTTGCCCATTTCGGGCTGTTTTGGGCACGAAGATGGAGAGATTTACGACCAAAAAGTGGAAGGTTTTCGCTCTCTATTACCCATTTCTCTAACATGAGGAATCTATTATTGCGGATGAAGTAGTCCCCTACTTATTTCTAACGGGTACAATTAACGATGTAATAACATGTACGCCTTAGTCAACGAAATTTCATGTGTATCGTTAGCATGTAGAGAGACCCGATTCGGGACGCATCTGGCACAAACTTTTATATAAATGTTTTAAAAGCCTCTAGTCGCTTTTTATACCCGTTTGGTATAACGGGGAACAGTGAGTCTCTTCATAAGTGGAATCAGTCGCATGTTCGTTTGCGATGGCTCCCGGAGTCATCGCGGATTAGTCACATTTTTTGCAGGGTAGCCGTCAGTGGCGGATCCAGCGGGGGGGGNGTCTGATTATACATACATATGAGCCATATAAAAACACCCCCCGTGCGTCCGCCACTGACTGACACGTAGTTTATCACTCAAACCTCCCCGCTGGATCCGCCACTGGTAGCCATACATAAGTATTTTAATTGATAGATTAATGAATACACAATGGCCTGGTATTGGTGTGCCTTTTTTTGTTATCTATATATCGCACACCGTCTCCAAAAGAGTCATAACTCAAAATTTGGCATTTGTGAAATTATGCGCTAAAAATGTACACAGAGCTTTTGTTTACCTTTCAGCAAAAGCTGGAGCAAATTTTTGTTATAATTTGATTAAAAAACCTAAGGTAAAGTCGCACCTGCCCATATGATTAGCATCTGCAACGAAATAGTTTTTCGCATTTTCTGACGAACGTATTATTGAGTTGTGGCTCTTTTGAAGACGGTATGCGATATGTATAAGCCGTATGTATGTATCTGTTTATATATACGTATATGGATTGTTTGTGCATTTACATATATGTATGTATGAATGTATGTAATTTTATAAACGTTTATGCATGTGGGTATAT
>NW_016238892.1:920-1083 GCF_001687245.7 Rhagoletis zephyria | reverse complement strand
AAACTCTTTTTTTTTTTAATTTTTTTATTACTTTTGCAAGTTGAGCGCAACTTGTGTTTATAGAACTTTTTATTAAACAAGTAATTTCAAATTACGGGAAGACCCTTGAGGTACCATCTTTCCGATAAAAAAAAAAGAATTATTGAAATCGGTTCACGTGGTC
>NW_016238892.1:0-874 GCF_001687245.7 Rhagoletis zephyria | reverse complement strand
ATTTATGAAACTTCAAAAAGTTTATTTATTTATTACATACTGTACATAAAACTTGCATAAATGTACTTTAATGATCATTTTATCTGAAGCGAATTTTCAGAAGTATAAACCCCTCCCAAAATATATTCCTGGGTGCGCCCCTGTATCAGGGTTAATTTTTGTGTCTAGTTTTCACAAGACAAACCACCTTGAATGGTTGATAAGAAGTTACCGATTCTCCTTTTTAATTAAAGAAAGCATTTTTTATTCTGTTTAATACCCAGGCTGAATACGTAATAAAATTTTGAATGTGATATTTAAAAGTAATATGATTGTAGGCAGATATTATAAGAAATTCTTATAACACCTTCTCCGCAGTTGAGCTCACCTTCTTTGGCAACCGATTGCGGACCTGTTGGGAAATGATTTTAAAGTAATTTAAAAACCCGTTTTTGTTAATTTTCAAAGTTGTTAAAATTTTTAAATTTGTAATGAAAGAGCATGAAAAATATTACTAAAATCAAAAACCAGAATATATATACGAATTATATATTACCCTACTAGTATGCTAATATAGAGCATCCAAAGCACTTCTGCAATAAAAAAAATATTAAAATTGAAAAATATTGATTTAAAAAGAAACTAGAAAGATTTGGAAAAAAAATTGTCAGCCGTTTTTCTCTAAAACCACACTTTACCCTAAAATAATATTTCGATCAGCTTAGCCATATCTAACAAGTCTGTTTCTTTAAGTATTACAAAATATCAATTGAAAAACGGCTGTCAAAATACTTAAGGGAGGAAAGTTCTGCATGCCAGATTTCACTGATTACCATTTGATGTATGTATGTACCTCTTATAAATAATCAATATTAGAGTAGCGCATTGTTTCTCT
>NW_016238891.1:0-1083 GCF_001687245.7 Rhagoletis zephyria | reverse complement strand
TGTTGATCTATGTATTTTCCTGGTAGTTTGACTTGCTGGTCGCCCGACTTTTGTGCGCCTTAATCCAACATAAAAATTGTAAAGCAGATATGTCACTGACATACTGACATGAATAACTTCAATGAGTAAAGAAGAGAAGAAAAGCAACAGCAAAAGAAACGAAATGCGCTCTCTTGAGCCTATTCGTGTACTAGCACACCGATAAATGTGGACTATCAGTTAGTTTGTATGTACAAAGTTACATACGCACATACATACATAGTTTATAGTATAAGTCTGTTTATGTATTGTGCGCTTATACCTTTTCAACTAGATATTTATGAATTTGGGATGTGAGCTAGTTTGGTTTCAAAACTTGACCTAATGACTTGGTTATAAGGCAGCGAAGGAATATACAAGCATTCAAACTGTATGTACANATAGTATAAGTCTGTTTATGTATTGTGCGCTTATACCTTTTCAACTAGATATTTATGAATTTGGGATGTGAGCTAGTTTGGTTTCAAAACTTGACCTAATGACTTGGTTATAAGGCAGCGAAGGAATATACAAGCATTCAAACTGTATGTACATACATAGGTCTAGATATACGTATATGTGTATGTATGTACATATGTGTATTTAATGCACAGGTATATACGTTCATATTCACTTGCATGCTATGCATACATATATTTTATGCATCTTCATATGGTTAATTGAAACCAAAACTAAGCCATATACATATATATGCATGTGGGTCGAAAAAAAAAGTTGGGTGTCCTAAAACTACTCCAATGCAACAACAGTAATGTTATCTTACTTAAGTCTAAGACTCTAACGACTGGTTTCTCCAACTCAACTTAACTTAGTTTAGCCAATCTTTTAGACTTAGTCAAGAATAAGCTGTGTAAAAAAGAGGCTAACTTTTGACTTAAGACCAAAAAATGGCTAAACTAAGCTAAGTTGAGTTGGAGAAACCAGCCCTAAGTGAAATTCGGCCTTTAACTTAAGTAGTTTTTTGTGATACCACCAAAGTAGGTACATAGTTCAAGCCCAGAAAAAAATCGGTAATCGCTTTTAGTGGTAACGTGTTCTAGAAGG
>NW_016238890.1:0-1083 GCF_001687245.7 Rhagoletis zephyria | reverse complement strand
CGCGCTTTCACGCACTGCTGCCAATGCCACAAAATGCTTATTGAATCTACATGTACACGTATCTAAATATGTCTAAATATGCAGACGTGTGCGCAAGTTTTATTTGCGGCAGGTTGCCTCACCTAAATAAAAGCCTGTACAACAAATCGACCTGCATTGAATGCGAAATTAAAAATTAGAATACAAATAAACAAGTCATTCAATTCAAATGCTCTAGAACTAACTTTTGTTGTAGCTGTGGTTGGCACTTGCTTTCATTTTTCTTTTACTTTCACTCGCCGCCTAAGTCACTTTTCACACTCTCCCAATCACACATATCGGTTACGCCACCGGGACAAGTGTTTGCTTCATGCTGCTTCAAGTGCGTCCTTGGCAACACGACGATGGCAATTGATAGCTGCGGCAATTTTATGCTGCGCTGCCTCCTGCGCTCCACTTTATGTGCTGGTATTGTAATTGAAATTGCTTTACTGATTCTCAACAACACAGCACTTTCATCTTAATGGTTTCTTAATGTGCGTCTTTATATTAATTTGAAAACGGGCTGGTACCCTGCAAAAAAATGTCGAACCATGTGGTTCATTTTTGCCATATTGGAGTGCTTAAAAAGTGCTTTTCAGTAATGCAGTAGCGGACCAACTCCTGTCTCTACACCTGGTTATTATTACCCGATCATTGCTCGTGTTTTAACGAGCTTAATCCCTACGTGATGCTTATTGGGCTCCTTTGCCAACGAAGTCCCTTTTCAGCTCCACATATTTATTCGAGTGCAATGGGGTATAGTCGTTGCGCTGGGTATGCAGTTACAGTTGGATGGCTATACTCAATCCCGACTCTTGCGTCCTCGTTCGCGCACTCTGGGCAACGTGAGCAACCCATGTGCGAGATTCGGTAACCNGGGTCACGGCAGAAAGAGAGGGAGCTTCGGTGGGGCCACTCCCACTTATTCGGTTTAAGGGCTCACTGAAGTCTGCAGCGTCTGTTCACCAGTAGGTGCGGCTGCAAGCATGTATTTGGTTGCGAAACCAGCCCCCTCCCAGCAATGGGTTGTGCGCTGGGTTTGGGACCCGCCACGTAAAAACC
>NW_016238889.1:881-1083 GCF_001687245.7 Rhagoletis zephyria | reverse complement strand
GGAACGATGAGCTGTATAAGCTTTACAACGACATGGACATAGTGCAGCGCATTAAAATATAGAGGCTCCGCTGGCTTGGCCATGTCGTTCGAATGGACACCGACGCACCAGCTCTGAAAGTATTCAACTCGGAACCCGCTGGTGGTAGCAGAGGAAGAGGGAGGCCCCCACTGCGATGGAAAGATCAGGTGGAGAAGGACTT
>NW_016238889.1:0-768 GCF_001687245.7 Rhagoletis zephyria | reverse complement strand
AGAAGAAGAAGAAGATATAAATTAATCTTTTAAAAATTATTATATTTGTTGCATTTAAAAATTACACGTAGTATCGTAAATTGAATTACTTTTGGTGGACGGCCTCACAAATGATCGTGACCTGCGCAAGAAAAAATCTTTATTAATATTTGCACTTTCACTTTTATGGGGTGGTATACTTACTTGTAAGTATGAAACGGCTGTAATAAATCGCTGCAGCTGTAATTCGCAGTGGACTGCACCAGCCAAACGTGGACGGACACGCAAAGCATACTTGCAGGGGCTGTACTTGTTGTAAAACGCAGGTTATTGAATAAAAATTTTGAATAACTCCGATACTCTGCAAATAAATATGTAAATTATTGTTTTAATTCAAACTATCTAGTTCCATTATTTTTGATTTTTTTTGGTAAACTTACTTGAATTTGCGCAATAGGAAAATCAATTTCCACAAAGCAATCGATGAAAATATCGGCAGTGTTGCCTGTTGAACTTCTCTTTGTATTATAGTAGTAGATTCTATAAATCAAAAAAGAAAGCAACACAGGCTACGGAAGAATGTGGGAGCAAGACAACTGCCAGGTTAGCCAACCTTGTATTATTGAATCATGGGGACTTAGCGAGACTCTCCGATCAATGTGACATTGGTAAAGCTGTTAATCCTTCTCCAACCAGAAATTACGAGGAGTGGCCTGCACCAAGCCACCCATGCGAGAGGATTCACATCGATTTTGCCGGAGCATTGTATTCTTCGATGTGGCTTATATG
>NW_016238888.1:0-1083 GCF_001687245.7 Rhagoletis zephyria | reverse complement strand
TCCTCCCTCTCTATAGGAGACATTATGTATGTGTCTCAGCTGATCCATAGACTGAACGTTATATGGGTAATCTTCGTGACGTATGCCCATCATCACTTCGTATATTGGGAAAGATAGTGGCTTCGTGACATTTCTAGCACCAATGGGAGGCATGATTACCACGGCCAACTGGTTTATTTCTCGTTACAAAATGCGCGATACTCTCCGGTCGGGCTATTTTGAGCCCATTTATCGCTCTAAGGCTGTTCAAAGAAGTCTTTCGTTAGTTCGTTGGCTCGTAGATCCGGCCAGCTCGACCAAGTCGAAGGGCAAAGCAGCTTCCGCTCATCCTCTAAGGAGATATCTCTTAGCATTTTGACGGTGCTCACATCGCGACTTGCACTTATGTCAATCTCACTACGCTTCGAGTATAGCGGAAAGATGCCAGCTGGGGCATGACCCAGTTTCCGAATAAGAGTATTTAAGACCAGATATCTGAAGACCACCATAATAAGACACACTAACGTAGTGCTATTCAACCCACAAGTTTTGTACGGATGAAACTCGGGTTTCATTGTATTTTGCTCTCCGAATAGGATCACCTCTCGGGGGGTGTGACTCTTTGCAAAATGTGGCCGGTCTTGAGCCATCCGCATGTGACTCACAGCAGGAATGAGAAAAGATTATAATATGACAGTAATTTACTTAATGGCGAGCTTCGATACCATTGAATAAGTTCCTAAGGACTCTCAGAACCTGAAACGTTTTTTTTTGGAAGCGATTTAGCACGGAATTCGCAGAAACTGTGTAGTTACCACTTCAATATTCATGAGTATTACCAGAAGTATTTGAATGTGGTTTGCGAGATACTCGTATCATAAAACTTTCTGTTCTTTCTTCAAAATAGTTAAAAGAAAACATTTCCTGTCCACGCTGATTTTCCATTATCTAGTCTTTAAGAAATGNAATGTACTTCCTGTGTTGGCAACACTTTCAGGTGAATTGCAAAAGGCTCAAAGGCGAAGAAGCAACACCACGGGAAATCGATTACATTAAAAAAAAAATATATGTATTAGTCATATAATTTTTCTAGCACCCAAAAAG
>NW_016238886.1:0-1083 GCF_001687245.7 Rhagoletis zephyria | reverse complement strand
TAATAAACTCATTCAAAGGATGAAAGAGAAAGGTAGGATGACGAACGTCATTCAAAGTTGAATTAAGATATGTTGGTATTTGAAAAAAATAAAAATAAAAAATTTGGAGACGCATGTTTTTTGTTTGGACAGAAATAAAAACAGTGCGAAAATACCTTTCTACTGAGATCCCATAAGTCTAAATCAGAATATTTTTGGTCCAGTTATTCAAGTCTTTCGTAAATCAATCTTTGCAAAAAGTAAAAAAAAAACAGCATCAAAAATATCATTCCTACGATTCCGTTGAAAGAATTTTTAAATATTTATATGCAGATATTTTAAGCCTAATTTCTTTTGTCATCTGAGGGGGCTTCTTTCAAAAAGTTCTTTAACAAACTATTTTTATTCATAAAAAACTCCATTTTTGAGGGATTTTCAAATATTTTTCCGAAATTATGCAAACATATAATTTTTTTAGGTTATACAAACTCTTCTTCTTTTCTCTTTCTTTTTTCTTCATAAAAAGAGACCACGTTAAAAAATTTAACAAAAATTAAAAATTAATGAAAATTATATGAAGATTTGCCATATATACGTTTATTTGCTCGCAACACGAAGCAGATTTTATGTTGCTCAACATTTTATTATGTTAATTATTCAACGGCATTTCTGGCTGTTCAAATACGCTTCTAAATTCCGTTGTTAATCCGTTGTAATTCCGTTGTTAAGCTGTTCCACTTTCAATAAGTTCTATGGTGATACTAAAGAACAGATGGCACCGCCTTTAGTACACTTGCCAGTCACCTATGTTTTATTACCATACACACATCAGCGTCATCTATTTTCTGAGCGCTAGCAACAGACTGGCTTACTAAAAACACAGATGCCGCCACACTTGGTGGATTTAGGCAGGCAATGGCCATCCAATTATGTTTCTCTACCATACACGTGAGCCAGGGCAGAGAACTTACATAGAATAGAGATGGTGCAAATTGAAAGTGGAACCTATTCGTGTCCGAAAAATCAGAGAACTTAGATAGATAGAGAAGGTGAATATTTTTGGAACGTAAAATTGTTTGGCTGAAAAATAAATCCATGGAATAT
>NW_016238885.1:0-1083 GCF_001687245.7 Rhagoletis zephyria | reverse complement strand
AGGTCCTTTTTAAAGCACATTTTACAAAAAAATAAGCTTCTAGTTTCAAAGCTAGCACAAAATAAAATTTTTTTATTCGTTGTTTACAAAAAAAATATTGTCAAGTATACAAGTCAAGGCGAATTTATATAAGGTGGTGTTACTAGCTCAGCTGATTTTGTGTATGTGTTTCGCCGCACGGCTTCTGATATCAAATTGAAAAATTTTGTTTGAATTTCTACACACACTCTTACAAATTTTGACAGTTTATGCCGCCAAAGCAAAAACAAAATACATGTAAATTTTTGTTTTTGTACTCCTGCTATCACCTTTTATTAATTCGCCTTGATACAAGTCAAAATTGTTAAATATGTATCGCTTTCATTCATTTCTTCATAGAGTTGGTGCTTCTTTTATAGGAAAATTCATACGGCTTATGAACAGATTCATACCATGTAAATGCACCATAACTTTATTAAAAAAGATGCGATCCGTAATGGCGCATTTATTCAGAGATACCCAGGAGGGTTTTTCCCATTTTGATGCCTTTTTAATATACAAATCAACCGAAAAGGAGGAAAGCGGCAACTCCACCATTCACATATATGTCAAAAGTATGAATTTTAAAAATTAAAAACAATAAACAAACAAATTCAAAACAAAGAAATTCTTTGTACTAGAACTTTTTGAATAGAAGCAACTCACGTATATTGGACAATCAAAATACAAAGCACTANAAAACAAGACATTACAGAACATTTTAATGAGCTTTATATCACATTTAAGTAAAAATAAGCCTATAGTTTCCAAGCTGGCAAAGAAATGAAAATGTGTGTTTTTTGTTTTTTACACAAAGACTTACCAAATATACATATAAGTCAAAATTAGAGAAGGCATGTATACTTCTCCCTTTCATTTTTTCATACAGTTTATGCTTCTTTCTGGCTTTTACAAAATGCAGGGATACCGCGCTTATTTCGGTACAATATGATCGTAATGTATTTTCAATTCGAAATCAAAGAAAAACAGCCCACGAAAATTTAGAACAATTAGAAGATTTTAGAACAATTAGTGAATATTTGAAAACTACTGCAAATAATAGAG
>NW_016238884.1:0-1083 GCF_001687245.7 Rhagoletis zephyria | reverse complement strand
GGGGTGAGACTGAAAAAATTGGGGTTTTAAGTACCACCCTAATGTATATACATACATACATATGTAAATTAATATTTGAATACTACATCTCGGGAAAATAAATTAAATACGAGTGATTTTAATTTTTCTTCAATTTTTGTGTAATTTTACACAAATTTGAAATTACTACATTTACTCGGAAAAGGAGATTTTTGCTTTCGTAATTAGACAGCAAAATTTTAAAGCGAGGTGNTGCAAAACTTTCTATTTGACACAAATTTTTAACAGGTTGTTGACATTTTACAACAGCTGCATTGTCTATAATGGCATCAGCAACAGCTCGCCAAAACATTTGTTTTCCATGCGCCAGGTGCTCCTTCTCTGAGCAGTTACGCCAACGTGCACTAGTCTCTTGACATGCTAGACGTAAAAATGGTCGATTAAAATAACTTTGTATTTTGGAGTCTTTCTCTGCGGCAGCTGTTTTCAAGGCAGCACTGAGTGGAAAGTTTACGAAGTTGCCATCCGGAGTATGTTGCAGTTTGTGATAGCAACAGGGCATAATGACCAAACATTTAACTGATGCCAATTCAAAAAATAACTTTATTGCTGTCACGCTAAGATCAGCACATGCATGTAAGCCTATAATTGCCCATTTGTCGAGCCACGTCTGCAAATCTTCGAATCCACTAGAAGCTATGTGATGCTTCATAGCTTCACCGGCGTTCGCTTCAACGAACTGTTGCTTGTAGGTGACACGCTTCCCGGCTTCCGGCATCAGCACTTGCAGACGTTTGTGTGCAGCAATTACACGAGAACTATCGCCCTCCAATCCAAGAATACACCAGTTTTGGTTAACGCGGCACAACGACTCGCTGAGATATCCCAAGCCAGAACCAAAGTCAAGTAACAAGGAAACATCGCCACAGTGACTGAGTATAACTTCAGAAAGTTGTATAATTTCGTGCTGCTTCTTAGCACTAATTTTTCGCAGCCGATTTGTCGGTAAGGTCTTCGCCAGGCTTTGTGCATTTGGTTGATCATACGCTTCCTTGGGTATAAGCTTGCGAAGTGTTGAGCGAAATGTTTGCAAGGCGGAAGAGT
>NW_016238883.1:0-1083 GCF_001687245.7 Rhagoletis zephyria | reverse complement strand
GTTCTACCAATCTGTACCAAACTCGGTGTGGTTATTGTGCTTGCCACATTTTTATAAGCAAAACGTTAAAAATTATTGAAATCGGACTAAAATTGCGGCCGCTTTTCATATAACGGTAAATTTCAGAAATGCTTGAAACTTCAATATTTCGAAATTGAAGGACGCTAATTTACTCAAAATTGATACACCCCGGCTTACCATCTAGCGGTAGGTTTCGGAAAGGTGAAAAAACATATATTTAATACTTGCGCCGGGTATTTAATGTTCGGCTCCGCCCGAACTTAGACTTTCTTACTTGTTTTATTTCACATGGCGCGCTTTGATTTAGAAGAAAAAATTAGTACAGTTTTTGACACTTTAGATACCAGAAGCAACAACAAAATACACGCAAATATTGTTTTTGCTCTAATGCTACTACCTGTTTGATATGCATTGTACTTTCCGGATAATAAACAAACCGCATATTCAAATTAAACAAGTTTGGTATCCAATGAAAGAGGACTTAAATAGCTTTAAAACCGAAATGTCTAAAAGAGGAAAGCCACACATTGAAAACTATTTCAATAAAAAATGTTAATTAATTACCATAGAACAAATATTCGGTCAGGTATATATTTACATGAATTTCTTTAGCATTAATTTATANCTCCGGAAGGCACATTTATTTCGGATTAAAAAATATGAAGCCAAATTTAACTCTGAAAAAAAACTGTTAATTTGGGTCCTTGAAATATTGTGCAAGTGCACAGAAGTATATCTAACCAGTCACAGAAGAAAGCATTAAAATTTAGTTACAAAAATTAAAATCGAAAAACGTTGATGACGTAACAAATTCCGAAACAAGCAAAAGAATGAGAATGAAGAATTCTTTCGAAAAAACGGTGTTTAGACAACGATTGTGCCATGATGCTAGATTGTGAAGATGAAAGTCAGGAGGATACATCCGACATTTGCAGCCGCGATGAAATTCTCAAAAGGTAATTATTGCACCGCAATAAAAATTAATAAATAATATAACTGAAAGTCCTCTCAAGTGGTGCAGTTTCAATCGAAAAGAATTTACAATTTTGCCAAGTTTCAAGT
>NW_016238882.1:0-1083 GCF_001687245.7 Rhagoletis zephyria | reverse complement strand
TGCAGAGGATGACAATCATAATAATAAAGTAGCCTGCAACGCAAAAATTGAGGAGATGTGCTGATGTGAAGTCTTCTCTGCTGAAGAAGGGGTCAGTGCTGGTCAACACTCAGTTAAAAATGGTACTTGTTGATTGTTAAAGCAAAAGCAGTACAAATGGTTGCAGGGTCGACAAACGTGTGATTTGTGCGATGGGCGGCAGCTGTGATTGGGAAAAAGTGCCCAGGTGAGAGGAGGCTGTCGATCAGCAGTGTGGTGCCTTGCAACAGATGCAATTGCAATGACGGCCACAATGTGCCATCTGTGTGTTATTCTTCCTTGAATCGGCTACTGTGTTTGTGTCTCTTTCAGTTTGCAGTAGTTATGTGACTCTAAGAGAAGAGCATGCTTTACACTTGACAACCTCTGCATGCTAATGTCGACTTTCAGTGTGCAACACCATAACAACATATTCAACAAGTGTCGATGCTGTTGTCTTTCAAACTTTTGCCCCTTGAACACTTTCTACTGTTTTTTTACTGCAGGCGTCTCCCCCTCTGCCGAGGACGGTCCTCGGCTTTAGCAGTGGCAGTAAAGCTCTCTGCACAGATCGTCAACTCTGTTCAATGTTGGTGTACTATCAAGCGACAGTGAAGCCGGCAGTGATCACGTCTGACACCGAACGGATACAACCAGCGAGGGAGAGAGAGAGACAAGCTAACTTTTTCACACAGACACAAACAGACACACACAGGCTCTCAAACACTTGGGCACCCAATACTGCGCGGAAATCATTATCGGGAATAGACAATCTTTATAATCAGTAGAACCTGCACACAGCGGAAACGACTAAACTTTACACATACTTTACAAACAGCATTCGATCAACATGTGTGCCCTCAGTGTGACATCCGCTGGAGTAATGTACGTCACCAGGCGACAACAGACAAACACCACTGCCTGCTGCTACCGAGTATAACAGGCCACTTGAACACCACTGATATTGCACTCTCACAGTAAAAGTTGCAGCAGTTGAGGCTGTTGGCACTGAAAACTTGTCAGAATAAACGGATGAATTGCAGGCAAACAGATGTAATTAGATGG
>NW_016238881.1:0-1083 GCF_001687245.7 Rhagoletis zephyria | reverse complement strand
TACTGAAACGTGTTTTTTGTCTCTTTGAAAGCTAATATTGACAATATTTCAATTTTTCTATCTTTAAGTCAATCTGCTGAAGTTGCACTGAACTTTTCCAGAATACAATTTTTGTTGCCGGCAATAAGAAAACGTTTAACACCAGGCCGGTAATACCGCCATCGTATCAGTTTCTTATTACCAGTCGCTCTAAAACGTCCGCCGAAGGCAACTTGCTTAGGCGAGTCGTTTTCTTATCAATCTATTATTGTCACAGGCGATATTTGGAATACTTCATTTATTTTTTGGTTTTTTTAAATTGGAATTTACAATCGGAACTAATTCCTTCTCTCAATTTGGGGCTCCCTATTTTTTCAATCCTATCGTTGTGCCTAATTTAGATGCTTTTGGACAATACTGTTGGCGCCATATACATAAGTTTCGGAATTATTGAGAACTTATTTATTCCAAATTTACATAAAACAAGTGATGTTGCCGATTTGTCTCCACATCAATAAGTCGGTGAGTCGCCAATTTGTTGCCATTGACGATTGTTGCCTATTTCTCACGACTTCAATTACATACTTAACGGAATTTAAATTCCAGACAAAGTCGAAGCAATAGAATTCCAGAATTTTTTTAGTTTCGCAATTTTGAAAAATCACCCAAAATGTTCAATTTAATAATTGAATTATACTGCGAAATTTCAGAATACACCGGTATGATACTAATTCAGTATAAAAGTAAATACCAGCTTCATATGGTAAAATTTTTTTGGTAGTTTGCGTAAATTTTTGTTGTAGCTTGATTTAGTTTTCAATTGTATTTGCGTGACTAATTAAAAAACAAATTAATAAAAATGCAATTGAAGACAGGTTTATCTTTATGCTTTTGTAATATCTGTAAATGCCACCAGGTCTTTGACGTTGCAAAAATTATCTTTTTCAATTAACTTTTACGCCCAAAAACGTGTATGTATATAATTGCTATACAATTTTGAAGCTTTATTCGCTGCACATAGTAAGTACATCAGACAATAAAAGTAAAGAGCTACATTACAGTAAATATTTTTGAGAAAATGGTAAACAAAATTACGGTGATAGA
>NW_016238880.1:0-1083 GCF_001687245.7 Rhagoletis zephyria | reverse complement strand
AAACTACCGTTTTGTCTGCCTTTAGTCTGCTTCTCCTCGTCTCTTTCTCCTTCCCCAGCTGAAGCGCAACGCGAGTTTGTCCAAACAGATTTTCTCTGGCACGGGACACACACACAGAAAGTTGCCAACTCGGCAGACGGCCACGTGTCCTCGGGACCCTAGCATTTTTCCCGGCGAGTGCCGTCTGCCCCAAGCCAGCCAGCCAGTGAGCCCGAGATTGTCTCGGCAATTAGGAACGGGGTTTAGCTACGGTGTGTAACACACACACACCTCCTAACACTCAACACACGACGCTCATCAGAAGTGAACAGAAGCCCGATTGCCTATTTGCCATGCTTGTTAGTGTTTCTCACTTTTTGTCAGTGGCTCAGTAGAGACAAACCCGAGGAAGCAAGCAATTACACATGTATGCTCAGTGTGTGGGACACACTCTCTCTCTCTCTCCCAGAAGTTGGCAGACAAATCTATTAAGCCAGATTGATAAGTCAACACTGTCGACAATGTTGGCAATGGCAATTGTCTGCGATAGCATCACTTCACTTCATTCGACTTTAGTCAGTGCTGACTAAGTACAGGAAGGGAGCAATNTGACTAAGTACAGGAAGGGAGCAATTTTTCAAAAAGAGGACTTTCATTGAAGAGAGTTTTAAAAAGTTATTACCCTGCTACGCAATGAAAAAAGTTGTGCGGTATCAACGTTTTTTAGCTGGTGTGTGAACAAATTGTAATTGAGCTATTAATCACACTTGCTGTTGCTGCTAATCAGGGAGTGTGTGCTGATGCTGCTAGTGAAGACGCCATTTCTCGACATTGTGCCACACACACTCACATTGTGGTCTGCTCATTACAAAGTGTCACAAAGTTTTTAAAGTGTCGCCGAGCAGGGTCCTGCCTGCCTGCCTGCCTGAGCGTGATTTAATTTAATTTTGCCCATTAGCCTGGTGCTTATCGCCTAATGTGGCGAAGAGCAGGAGATAGTATGTGGCCGTAGTAAATGGTTGTTCCAGAATCATCAGCACCAGCAGCAGCACCACCAGCAGCAACTAAAACAAATAGTGCTGACATTATAAATGGCTGTCAATT
>NW_016238879.1:0-1083 GCF_001687245.7 Rhagoletis zephyria | reverse complement strand
TTATTGGTCTGAAAGGTTTAGATGAGGAGTAGTCCTTTTTGCCTATCTTAGGTATAAATGTTACCCGAGCTCTTCTCCACACTATTGGAATGTACGCTAGGGCTAGGCTATCCTTCATTAATTCTACTAGATGTGCGGTAAATAGATCTTCTCTCGCTTGCAGTACAGCTGGATAGATCCGGTCCATTCCCGGGGACTTGTATCGGTCAAATAAGCACAGAGAGTAGAGCGTGTGCTCGTTCAACTTCGCTGCCAGTGTAAGTGCCGTCCGGCAGTTTGATTGATAGTTGGGTCTCTTAACCTGTCTTTTGGTAGGGCCTTATGAAGTCTTGCTGTTACAGGAGTGGATGTAATGTTTTCGCAAAAGCTTCTGAAGCTTTCCCTCTTCGCTTTCCTTATCTATTTATTTTATGAAGTTAGGCTGGCTCCGTAACCCTCCCAGCACCCAGTCACCTTGGCTTTATTGAATTGCTTTCGCACGACCTTCCTGAGTGCTGAGAAGTTGCGGGACCACCACGGAGTTCTAGAGTGGTTTTTGGGTCTGTTCTCCCTACAGCTACTATTGAATGCGTCTATTATGGCAACGTTCAGTTTATTTCCTCANGTTTGTTTTCCTGGGGTTTCGTTTGGGTCTTGATTCTTTCGTACCAGCCCCCGTAACAAACTGTATGATCCTGTGGTCCGACAGGAACGGCTCTGAGGACACCATCCACTGCGATACCAGATTTATTGCTGAGGGTGATATCTAGGACTTCATCTCTGACTCTAGTAATGAATGTGGGTCTATTACCGTCATTACATATATTAAGGTCGTTACTTAAGATATACTCAAGAAGTGACTCACTCCTGCTGTTGGTGTCCGAGCTGCCCCATTCCTCATGGTGCGCATTTGCATAGCAGCCTATGATAAGAATGAGTCTGTTCAGCTCGCAGTTGTTTACTAGCCTCTGTACCTCCATAATAATGCTGCTGTCTACCGGAAAATATGCAGCGGCGAAGACGATGTCCGTTTCCTCTCCTGATATGGTGAGTTATGTCTGGACCGCTACCAAATCTTGATTTAGAAATTCTGTAATGCAGAAG
>NW_016238878.1:0-1083 GCF_001687245.7 Rhagoletis zephyria | reverse complement strand
CGCTGGTGGTGCACCGATGACTTTGGCGTACTCCTCGACCGCTTCACCACCACCACCACTACCGCTCGATGACTGTGATGATCACCAGCAGCAGCCCGTCGACAGGCAGCACCGCCGTGGAAGAGGACGGTGAAGCCGATGGCGCTGAAGACCAGCAGGCAGATGGTGACCGTGGTGAGGAGGACCTTGACGCGAAAGGAGCACCAGCTGCTCAGCCGCTTTAGGTGCAACCGCTCACCGAGGACCGCCCAGAGCTGGTTAATGCTTTCTCGAAGCTCGCCGAAACGCATGGAAAGAAGAAGAAGAAGGTGGTGGTGGTGGTGGTGATAATGATAAGCTCAGGTCAGATCCTTGAAGTCCTTGAAGTCAATGCTATCCTCGTCACTGTTGTCCTGGTGGTAGTGGTGGTGATAAGCTGAAGTGGACATTTGGCACTGATTNGCCGGCTATTCATTCGCACTGTTTTGGTGTTTTAGAAAGTGAGTAGTCTTGCGGTGTGTGTTTGGTGGTGATGATCTGCAAAAATGTGATGATGATGGTGGTGGTAAGCTTTGAGTCAGCACAGTTGTGTAGTCTGTTTGATTGAGTCAGTGAGCACACACACACACACTTAAACTGCAGGTAATCTCGCCGATGATCAGCAGCTGATTGGCAAGTCTTTTATAGAGAAAGCAAAGACTTCTTGCTGGTGGCCACTTCTCCTCCCACTTCTCCGAGGTTGTCGCTCCATGTGCGGCAAAAGACGCTACTCTTACCACCACCACCACCACCACCACCTGTCGCTTACCTACCCAGAAGTTGGTCAGCTGGTGGAGGTGGTGGTGATGATGATAATCCAAGTGCAAAGATTGAGCAAAGGTCTTTGGACAAAAGATCAGGCTTTATTTGCAGCAGTACCAATTTGGTACAGTGAAACAACAACAACAACAGTAGCAGCAGTGATCAGCTGATCAAAATAGAAACTCAACTTTTTCTTTTCTTTAGTGATTCATTCGCAACTCCACCTCCTCAACCTCCTCGTCCATCTCGTCCTCGTCGTCTTCCTCCTCTTCTTCTTCCTCCTCCTCTTCTTCATCCTTATCA
>NW_016238877.1:0-1083 GCF_001687245.7 Rhagoletis zephyria | reverse complement strand
TATTTCACATCCAAGTAAATAACAAATATTTTAATAGAAAAGAGCAACATTTTTGTTTTTGTACTCGAATGTCAATAAAGTTCCCGCCTTGATGTTATCGCGCAAATGAAAATGTTGCTGTCTAACTCCGGTTTCCGCAGCCAATTTATTGCGTGATAGCATTATGAAGATAAAAACTTTTACCTGTGGAGACGCCCCATTATTCACACAAAGAAAAATAAGGAAACACGAGTTTGTGTGTCTTTTCGCCCGGCATTCATTTGGACTGCTCAAGAACATTATCAATTTCGCTGAAAACGTGTTAGTGTGGAAAATTGTGAAATCTTTTAGATTTTCCAATATGACGGTTTCGCGGGAAAAGGCATCAATTTCGGCGGTGCCCCCCAGCGATAGTGAACAAATCGAATGGTCGGCCGAGGAGGAAATACAATTGTTTTTCGCATTGGAGGGTTTGAAGCCTGTTGGCATTAACAAACATTTCTACATGGTTTGTATTGCTGATCGCCTATCAAAGAATTTGCAACGTGATGTTCCAGCAGAAGCAATATGGGCACATTTGCGCACTATGTACAATTTAGATGTTTTGGATGAGTTGGAGCCGCTACCGTTTCCTAACGAGGAAAAAGAATTCTCATTACCGGAAATAGAGTTTTCGGCTTTGCTGTCAAAAAAACGTGCAGAGTGTGAAGAGAAACAACGGCTAAGCAGCGTAGATTCCACTGGAGGTCCGCCTTCGATTATTGCCGTGGCTACTGATAACACCACAAAGAGCGGCAGTGGAGGTATTTTTTTTCAATTCCGTTTTTATATCTAAAGACTAATAAAAAATGTTTTCTTCGCTATATAGAAAAAACATCTTCACATAAAGCTAGTTCTAGCAGTCACCATTCCAAAGAGGTGGACAAAAAGATAACAGCAAAGCTGACTGATATTCCAAAACGTACGCCCAAGCGTACTCGTGGTTCGATGTCATTAGAATCTAATAGCAGTCCATCCACAACACCGCCGCCAATGCAAAGCAGTAAAAGGCGGCGTATTTAAATGCCAAATACAATAACATACATAAAAGTAATATTAAGAATC
>NW_016238876.1:0-1083 GCF_001687245.7 Rhagoletis zephyria | reverse complement strand
ACCAAAGTATTTTCTCAAGCAACAGAAACAATGAAAAATATTTCTTTGAGAGCTGGATTCTAAACTTTATAGTCTAAGAGCCGGTGGTTGATCGAACTTCACCGATCTGATAACTCGATGAGACATATTTTTTGCCTATCGAAAAGTGCTCATAGCTATTTTTAATTTAATTAATTTTAGTCAATATTCTTTCATCACCTTCACTCTTGTGATAACCGAATGAGTTTTATCTCAATTGATAGTTTTTAACACACAGAATATGCCTAGGTAGGCTTGCCTACTTATTTCTGTGCATGGCTACTTGGCAAGTAGATGTGAACAGGTAAGTCAATATAGGTAACTACAGCGATCTGTTAACCAATCTAAATTGATATCATAGGTAAGATATTTTAATTACAAAACCAATCATATAGGCTTGCCTGCAAAAAATCGTACATAAAATATTATTGCCAAGCTATAAAGTTTTAGAATTTTAGCTATTTGATAGGTGCGAGAGAGAAAGTAGAGCGTCCGAGGTCCGTGTGATAGAACAGGAAACAACATAGCAGCTGCACGCTACCTGACCGTTGAATGTACCCGAGTGCGCATGCTGGTGTACATATCAGTGACAGCATCAATATTTCTTGAGTAACCATTATTTTCTGAACAAAAAATGAAACTTAAAACATAACCATTATTTTCCGAGCAAAAAATAAAACTTACAACGTAACGATTATTTTTTGAGCAAAAAATAAAACTCAGTTAATGACGATTAAAAAGTGATTTTTATAATAAAAGTTTTAACCGTTACAGTGCCTGATTTTGTATGCTTTGTAGTAAACGCTTTTAACAACATAAATGTGTTAAATTTTATTTTTCTATATTGATGACTTTTTTATTTATTAGATAAAATTTTAAAAGTAACACTTATTCTTTCCCGCTTTACGGCATTTATTTAATTTTAAATAATAAATAAATCANTGAGCAAAAAATAAAACTCAGTTAATGACGATTAAAAAGTGATTTTTATAATAAAAGTTTTAACCGTTACAGTGCCTGATTTTGTATGCTTTGTAGTAAACGCTTTTAACAACATAAATGTGT
>NW_016238874.1:0-1083 GCF_001687245.7 Rhagoletis zephyria | reverse complement strand
AATACTATATTTTACATCTTTTTTAATTATATTAAATATGCAAAAAAAAATGTAAGTTAAAAATAAAATAAATGCTTTAGTTCATTTTCGAGTGGACTGAAATAAAAATATAAGTTTTCATTAAATTAAATTAAACTTACTAACTTTGCGCATTTCAGTCCTTTCTTTTTAAAAATTTTAAAAAGTAATAATTAACGCTTAAAATTTGAGATTTGGATAAGAATTAAATAAATAAATAATTAATGCAGTTATTAAATATTCTTAATTTTTGCCTATAGTTTGGCTTGATGATTGATAATTGAAATTACTCAAATAGTTATATTAATCGTGTAATTAAAAAAGTCACAAATAATTGAAAATTATCAAAAATAACAAAAGAATCATGGAATTAAAGTTAATGAATTAATTCGCAATTTTTAATGAATTATTAGTCATTAAAAAGTGCTAATATTGGTATTTAATTATTAAACGGTTATCTAAAAAAACAATGCTTTAATTAATAACCATTATGATTATTAATCATTATTTAACAGGTGTGGAATAATTGATTACGTACACGCTTTAATGGTTCACAATATACTCCAATAAAAGTTATAATATTTTGTGTACTTTATTGTATTAAACTGTCGAAGTGAAATAAAACCGGGGAAGAACAAATCGTTTTTCACTTGGTACAGGTGTGGTCATTTTCGAACTAGTTCGGTTTCATTCAGGAAATTCTAGTCGTANTTAAAATATGAGACAAATCGAGGAGAGCGTAGCTCTACATGTCCCTTAAACTCTTCCCCTCTTTCGGCGGTCCCAAGCGCACTTAGCGAGACCGGAATCAGAATTACGGATTCTACAGATATTGTTAATTCGTTCGTCAAGTGATTGATTTCCAAAATTAAAGAAATACTTTCCATGTGTTCACCTTACCGAACCTATTGCTATGAGCTGCTCTACCCTTTTCTTCAACTTGCATGAACAGGATGCTTATAGGGGCTTCAATCCCTGGACTTTTTTCCCAACCCCTACTACAACTCTGTAGGACTAACAACATCTAACCTGGAATACTTTCCTCTCGCTTGATTTATTTTTTTT
>NW_016238873.1:0-1083 GCF_001687245.7 Rhagoletis zephyria | reverse complement strand
TGTGTGTGTGTGTGTGTTTGGACACGCTTTGACACATGCTCAGACACTCACACACAAGGTCTCCGAAGCATTGTCGCCAGATAATTAGCCTTGTAAGAGGACTAATTGATTGTCTTTTGCAGTGTTTGTGTGTATGTGTGTGTTTGGTGATTGATTGGCACTTCCATGATGTGGTGTGGTCGATCGGTTGATCGAAGAGCACCACCACCGGACATGACAGTCGCCAATGAGCGCTAGTCAATCGGCAAACTGTCGCGAGTGGACTTGGCTGAAAAAGACTAAAGACCAAGAGCAAAGGCTAAGCAGCAGCAACAGGCGTTGGCGATGGCATCAGCAGTGTGACTACAACGACGACGACAGCGACAGCCAGCTCTCGGCGAGAGAGAAGTGCAAGTGTCACTAACTTGCACAGTTCTCTTATCGGCCGCCAATTCCAATGCCTGTCGAATGAATGTTGTTTGGGGAGAGGGAAAAACGAGAGAAAAAGAGAATCTACCAAGTGATCTCTACAGATGAAAACCGGTTGCAGAAAACTGACAACGGAAAAAAAGTTGACATTAGCCGCCCGTGGCCACTAACTAACGAGAGAATCTCATCAATCTGGCTGCACTCATTCGGCCGGGCAATCTGCTTTTTTCTGCGACTTTCTTCTTCACTGTCATCCGCCACCAGGCGACAGTGATCACGGGCGCATCTCGGGAGCATTATTAGCAACAGAAGTTGCCAGCTTCTTCTTTGGAGCACCTGCTGACCAGTAGCATTCTGACGACCAGCAAGTGTCTTTTTTCTTTTTGTTGTCCCTCTCCGGTAGCCTCCCACGTCCTCACTTTCTCTCTCTTTCTCCCACACCGTTTGTCCGTTGATTGCCGTCTGTTTGTTTTGATCGGGTCGCCTGGTCGCGTGCCTCACACTTCGGTGCACCGAGTGTGAGTGGTGGTGATGATGGCAGTAGTAGTGTCTTCTTTCGTGCACCGCACATCTCGCTTTCTCCCTTTGTGTCTTTGTGCCGACGCCGCGACCAGCCATCAGCCCCGAAGTAGCAGCAACTGCAGTAGCCCGTTACAGCAGCTCTCTGTCCTTCTT
>NW_016238872.1:0-1083 GCF_001687245.7 Rhagoletis zephyria | reverse complement strand
AAGCACCTCAGACGGGCGCACCAGTCGACGGAGTATGAGCGGTACCTGCAGGTTCGGGAGTAGAGAATTGGATCGCTCAGGACCGTTCATAGATGTCGTCATCACCATTTTTCGCATCTCCAAAGCATCCCCCCTTTTTAAGTGCTTTCTTTTCTTTTTTGTGTTTCGATGATATTTTGGGAAGGAGGATAACATATGTGTTTTTGTGCTCATATAGAGTTGAGGGTTAAATCATCAGGTGCAGGGATTATTGTGTTATTCAATTGTGAAGGTGATAGAGTAAAGTTAATTAATCAATTGTTGATTGATCAATTATGTCAATAGGTATGTTTCGTATGTTTGTGGTTGTGTGTATGTGTGAACTTGCTTAGAAGAAGTAGTAGTTGTAGGAGTAATAAAGATAAGATAATACAGGTAATATAGGAGATACAGGGTTGGCAGAGTGATATTGTGAAATGTCACACCTGCTTACATTGGTATTACAGTTACCGATATAACAAGTGAAAGCTTCCAACAGGGAAGGTATCAANATGTGTGTTGTTGTTGTTGATGAAGAAGAAGAAGAAGAAGGGAGGTAATACTGAAAATGAAAAAAAAGTAAAATTAGAAAGCTTTGTAAATGCACTGTACATGTTTTGGTAATAGAAGCACACACTCACCTTGGGTCTTAACAGGAGCAGGAATCAGTTTCGAAGTTAATTCTGTGAAGTTCTTCTTCAGTTACGAATCAGGGGAATCTGCCGCCCGCCGGCCTGGCGCTCCTTCAGCAGGCGGTCCGCCTCGCGGACGGCCACCAGAAAGGCGTCACCGGCGCGGTAGCTGCGGCTCAGCCGGCCACTGGTGGCCACCCGGCGGGCAATCGGGCCCTTCTCCAGCCGAGCCACCGGGTCGGTGAAGGAGAGCAGCTGCCAGCGTTCCAGCCAGCAGATCGGCCGGCCCTCCTCCAGAAACTGCACCAGGCAATGGGCGGCGGGCAGGATGCCCGTCCTCTTCAGGGCGTGGCGGCGAACCTCGGGCAGCGGGTCGTCGGCGAACTCCGCCGGGCGGACGACCACCGCCGGCCACCAGGTGCCGTTGCTGGGG
>NW_016238871.1:0-1083 GCF_001687245.7 Rhagoletis zephyria | reverse complement strand
CATAGATGTCTAGCAGTGCACATGGCAGCAACAACAGCAAATTAAGCATTCGTTGTGCTTGCGCGCTTTTTAGTGTGCGCCGCGCCGCGCATGCGCCACCGCCAGCAACTCACCGCTTGCATGCTAAAACTTCTGGCCAACATACACACACTGTGCATGTTAAAAAACACTTTCACTGATTTCGTACATAAATATGTATATTGTGTTGTTGCCTTTGTTGACTGCTTGTTTGTTGTGGATAATTTAAGTTTTTTAATTTAATTTTTGTACTGCTTGCTGCCACTGATTGTTACCACGTACATGCCTATCTTCATATGCATATACATATGTACATATCCATAGATATGTATGTATGTATGTATGTATATGCAAGTAAATCACATGCAGTGCTAGTTGTTGTCGTTGCGCTTCTTTTTTCTGTTTTGCAATTTGCACGTCGCTTCGTAGGTACGTACGTGTTTGTTGACGTTGCCATTACCACCGCTGGCATTTGTACTGTTGTTGCTGTTGTTGTTGCTGTAACCATACTAGTTGCGGTCGGTGGGGCTGTTACTGGTGCGCCACATTTCTAAAAGATTATGCAACACTTTTTTACTGCTTTAACTGCCAGCTATTTCTATTTGTTGTCGTTGTTGCTTTTGTGCCAGCGGCGGCAAGTGAACACCTCGCATGGCTCATTAAGCGAACTTAGTAGGAACATATCTACATACATACATATGTGAGTATATTTTTACGTTCCCCCCCCCCCCCCCCCCAAATTATTTATGCCAATTTTTTTTTTTTATTTTTTTGTTTTTGTTCGCATGCGTGTATGTACTCTTAGTTAGCTTGTGCGCTGATTATGCTCCTCATATGTCGTATTGTGCTAGGCATACACCTACGCTGCTTCTATGCGGCTATAAACAATTCTCAAATTACTACATATTATCGCTGCTGCCTTTGACTCACGTACGAGCGCTGTCTGTGGTCAACTTTGATTATTGGCGCGCATTTATTTCTAATCAAGCTAAGTTTTTAATTCATTGGGCTAAGCTCATCAGCTGTGCACCACGCTTGAAGCGCTGCTGCCAATGCGACCAGCCA
>NW_016238870.1:0-1083 GCF_001687245.7 Rhagoletis zephyria | reverse complement strand
AACGCAAAAGCTCTTATTAGGCGCCGCGAAGTAAGCGGCATTGGCTAGTACTATATAAAAATGTTTTCCAATCGAAACGGAAAGTATTTTAAATTAAGCGTTTTGCTATGCTTTTCCAGTAAGAGATTCTCTGATGCCCATAAGTACCGGTGTATCGAGGTTAAAGCTTAAACGTAACCATAATTTACAGGATTTTTTATTCAATAAAACAACTACGCCGTTTCCATAAACCTTGAAATTTTATTCGAAGAGTGTATTACTAAAAGATGATCTTCCGACTTTTTAGTTTAAAATTATCTTCAGAATAAGTTATAACTTAAAACTTCAAGCCACATGCATTGAGGGTTTGGGTGTTTTGGATTATTGTTCTTCCTGCAAAATAATGTAATGAGGAAGTATCTTCTTTTGATTGGAAGCTGTCTTATTCGTCGAGTGTAACTTATGCCACTCGGAGATTAGAAGCCCGCGCAAATTGATTTCATATACAAAAAATTTTCATTATTACAAAAGTGACCCACTCTAGTATACGTTTGTGCTTTTATTTCATTGTATGTAAGTTTAAACGCCAGAATATTGAAATATTTGTGCTTTAACTCCATATCTCCCACATCCCTCGTCGAGGCTATCCGCAACAGAGCGACCGCCAACCGGTTCACTGAACGGTTTGTGCTATTTGTCTGGCAGCCATCCGATCCGCTGCCGCTAGCTACCGCTACCGTTGGTTGTAAATAGTACACACCTGCTCCTGGTCATCTCTACTACTATTGCCTTTATTTTACTGTTATTTTTTTGTAGCACTTCTTACCATTTCATATTGAGCTGTTTGCGCTCGTATCCCGCTCTGCTTTTGCTGTTGCAACAAACAATTTTCCGGTGATAAAATATTTAAATTTAATTAAGGGCCACGCGGACAAAGGCAGTGAGCGCAAAACATACCTATTCCCTTATATGCTTCAAAGGATGAATGCGTTTGGATGAGGGAGAGGGGTAAGCAGGGTGCGTAGAAAATTCATTCGCATACCACTGCAATCGCCTCCACCTCTTTCTGAGGTAATATTTGTGTTTCATCTTTCTATCCTTTCG
>NW_016238869.1:0-1083 GCF_001687245.7 Rhagoletis zephyria | reverse complement strand
CAAACAGGAGTTGGAGGAGCGAAATTTAGCAACCTCCGGAAGAAAAGTGTAGTCACGGCTGCGACAGGATATGGAAGCAGAAGGAATCGACGTGGACAAATACGACTTCCAGGGTAAACTAGACGACGCATCCGCAAAGGACGAACAGAAGGATGAGGCTGCTTGTTCGTCGAAGGATGTGCAGCAGACATCAGGGAAGGTTGAAGAACAGCAAAAGGCTCCTTCGTCATCAACAGCTATGGACATGAACACGTTATTGGCTGCAATTTCATCACAGCTACAAGCACAAAAGTCGCAGTTGTCGTCAGATGTTTCATCGAAGATACAAGCGCTGGAGACACGTTTATCATCAGCGGTATCAGCACAGATGTCATCCCAATTGGAAGCACAGGACGCAAAGATTGCACAATTACAGGAAAAAATCGAAGAGAGACAGGACAGAGTCGAGGCTAAGATGGGCGAGTTGGAAGGTCGACTCTGAGACTTGCAGTTGAATCGTCCAGCTACTTCGACAAACGCTCCCAATGCAAAGACTCCATCCTTTGACGGCACTATTCCTTTCTAGGTATTTAAGCTCCAGTTTGAGAAGACAGTTACAGCGAATTACTGGAGCATGGAGGATAAATCCGCTGCTCTGTTCGTTGCATTAAAAGGACCTGCAGCGGAAATCTTGCAGACTATTCCTGACTGTGAAAGGAACAATTACGATGCATTGATGGGGGCCGTGGAAAGACGCTATGGTAGCGAGCACAGGCAACAGATCTACCAGATGGAGCTGGAGAATCGCTGCCGAAAATCCAACGAGACTCTACAGGAATTCGCTTCAGAGATTGAGAGGTTGGCTCACTTAGCTATTGGAAACGCATCTGGTGAAGACCTCGAAAGGGTAAAGATCCAGAGGTTCATCAACGGAATGCGGGACGTGTATACCAAGCGAGAGACGTACGCGAATCCAAAGCCAACATTTGCTGAAACCGTCTCACAAATTGGCCGGAAAGCATACAACCTCACTGTTGGTGGATGTGTGAATGCGCAGGAGAGGGTACTCACAGTGGATACTGGAGCGACACATTCCATTATTCG
>NW_016238868.1:0-1083 GCF_001687245.7 Rhagoletis zephyria | reverse complement strand
TCGCAGCAACGGTAAAAGAGAGAAAAACCGAAAGAGAGCAGCTCTGGTTGCGACCAAAGCACCGACCGACCGACAGAGCACACACGTGCCACCGACACTACCGACGGCACACGTTGACTTGATGCGTAAAAGGCAACACACACCACCACCGACACCATTCGCACACCATTCCCCCGCACACTGTGTTCGTTTTCTGCCGCAACAGTAACCGTGATATATATTTTTAATGTCGGCATTTTCTGTCTACAGCCATTTATTTTTCTGCTGACCGTCGACCAAACAGCCCACCATCAGTGGGCATTGACCGAATTTTTTGTTGACTTGATGACTTTTTTTTGTAGCTTTTTAAAAGCTACTGACCAATTATCTCTCATCACTATAGAAATTACCGTTTTTGTTGTTGTTCACTTTGAATTATTTCTGCGATTACTACTACATTTACTGCTATTCTTTTGAGTTTTAGGGAAACTGAAACGAAAACCTCATAATTAGAAATTGCTAAAGTTATTATCTGAATTGATCGAATTTTCCGCATCGAAAAGAAGCTTCTCAATCATTCTCGCCTTGTCTGCATATTCTCGTCGCGTTTTCATCAAATAGTTTCCCGCTGTTACCTTTCCTAAAGACTTTTCGAGTCGACCTGAAGTATGCTGCTCATGCCACCGCCTCTGCTGATCCCATTTTAGTATACTCCGCATAATGACACTGACTGCACCATTTCTACACCAGGCAAACAGGTATGTTGTCTACTATTATTTCAGCAGTCACACTTTATTGTTTTAGTCGCCTACGTTTGTCTGTCTGGTCAATTGCATTACCGTCTTTTGTTGCATACCAAGACAGGTGCCAGGCGTCAGTGCTCATTACGATCAGGCAAAGTGCGCACTTTTCCAGCAACAAAGTAGGGCACCCGGGTAATGGCATTTACTAGAAAAATGCAAAACAGGTTCATGTGGGGCAAGAAAAGGACAGAATTTCTGAACTTGGCACACTGTTTGACATATAAACTTTGGAGCATGATTGTTTTGCTCCCCCTAACTGCTGTTGCCAGAATGTAGAAAAGTTTCCATTGAAAGCCATTTT
>NW_016238867.1:0-1083 GCF_001687245.7 Rhagoletis zephyria | reverse complement strand
TGTCTCATTTAGGTACATTTATTTTAAGATATTAGGTACAATCTGAAATAACCATTTTTCATCCCTGCTTCATATTACATTTTGTTCTCATGCAGAACTAAACAAAAACAGGAACGCATTCTCGGTCCCTGTTAAGAATAGGTAGGTATGAACTTGTTAAATATTCAGAATACAATCGTGCACAGCTGCGATAGATAAGAGANCTTTACTCATTATAACCCACAGCGAGAACTCAGTCGAGGCACCGTGGCATCGCGCAGAAGCTTCTGCAAGGACATGTCCTTGTGCTTCTTGGTGTAGAGCAGTCGCTCTAAAGTCAGCTCTATACTATATTGGAAACACTAGAGTTTTATCTAGGAAAAACATTTGTTTCAGCATTCTAACCTTGTTTATGTGAATCGATGGATTTTTTGGGGGAAGGTAATAATTGGTCTTCCCTATCGACGTGCATCCTTTTGAGTGCGAAACTCATTTTTATGACATTTTCAAGGAAGCAAAATTTTATAAAAGGCAACAATTGCTAAACTTTGGAACAAACTGCGAACCTGAAAACTATGTTCGTTGGTTGGAAAGCTTTAGCAAGATCCACGTTGTTCACTAATGGAGGGCTCGGCCCCCACCTCAACTTGTGAGAGCAGAAACCTTTTAAGAATTATATTCTTGTACTTGGTTTTCTCTTTCCTAAAAAGCACTACAGCAGCCCGGTAGTCGGTTGGAGTCTCCCAATAAGGGTTTAAATATCTTTTTAGGAAACCTTTTCGATATCTAGTCATACATAGACGGTTTCACATACCCAGTCACTACTCAATAATAGTTTAAAAAAAATTTGTTCTCGTTGGATACCGCAAATATTAACAATTTACCATGTCGATTGATGTAAAGAAATGTTGAATAAATTTAGCCGCTGCGGTTCAATGCACGTCTATGACATCGTAATAGGTGACGAATCTTGGATCTACTTACGCATATAAGCCGGAAATAAAACAGCAATGGACGGTATGGGTGTTCACAGACGAGCTTAATCCAATAAAAGTTGTTCGCGGACGAATCAGCTCAAGGCAAATGGTCGCCTGTTTTTTTTTT
>NW_016238866.1:0-1083 GCF_001687245.7 Rhagoletis zephyria | reverse complement strand
CGTTATATGGGAGGTAGGCGTGGTTATTGTCCGATTTTTGCCATTTTCACTACCATCCGTCCTACGCCCGAAGTGCACATACCAAGACTCGTTAAGATATCTCAATTTTTACTCGAGTTATCGTGTGCACAGACGGACGGACGGACAGACAGTCGCCGCTTAATCGATTTCTCTTTTCATTCTGATCATTTATGTATACATTTGTCTATATCTATCTCGATTCGTTATGCCTGTTACAAACAACCGTTATGTGAACAAAGTTATAATACCCTTGTGCACAAGTGCGCTCGGGTATAAAAATGCGAGGATAAATTATTACTTAGAAGGTAGGGTTAATGAATTAATTAAATTATCTACATGTGTACATAGTTACTTATATCATATTTGTCGCAGTAAATCACTTTCTTTAAGGAAATTATAAATAATTTCCACATTTTTTGCGGTGGGCTCGTGCAAAAGCTGGAATGGATCGACGGAACCAAAAATATCGTGTCTAATTATTGTAGTTATAGGGCAAGAAGCTAGTATATGCTCTAACGTTGAATTTTCGTCGCAAAATAGACAGTTACTATGCGGGCACGTTGCAGTAAATGAGCATGTGTAATTATGGGTTCGCCCAGACGTAAGCGGGTGAAGGGCCTGATGGCACGCAGCGGGATGTCTGGAGTATAGATCGGTTTTATTTTGAAAGGGTTGACTTTCGAATAATGATGAACATATATACTCCAGTTATTTAATGCCCTATTTTATCTTTGTTGAGTAATCTCAATTAAGAGGTCTTGCTTAGTAAAATAACCGAACGTTAAAGTTGGAGTATTTTCTGCAATTTTTCGCAGCTGCGTCCGCTTTTTCGTTACCCGATATGCCTGTGTGCCCTGGCACCCACATCAGTTTGAGTTTTTTGGATATTTCAAGAGAATATTGGGTACGGTTACTATTTCATTTTGTGAATTTTGCGGTGATTCTATGGCTTTAATACAAGATTTGCTATCGGTGCATATTATGAACTTCCCTTTGTTGTGCTTTACATGAGGAACTGCTTCTAATAACGCGGCGACTTCGGCCGTAAACGCTGAACAGACT
>NW_016238865.1:0-1083 GCF_001687245.7 Rhagoletis zephyria | reverse complement strand
CTAATGTCGACATCGTCATGAACATGCAACATTAATTCGAATCTATTGCAAAAAATCAAAATTAACAACAATGCAAAGTGAAAGGGTGGTGTTAGTGCTAATAGAGCCAAATTTATCAAAGTCAAAATTTATCAAATACAAATGATAATTGAATAGAATTAAACACAGCTAATTGATTTTATGTGAATTTCTACTACGCATTAAAATTTCGACAATTGTTTGAGCAATNGGTAAAATTATTTCTAATACCATTTTTATTTTGCTAAAGGCAAAACAGACATTTATTTTAGAAATATTTATTGTCCAAGAAAAATAAAAAAAAATGTAAACCAGTTTTATCAGTGAGTATTTCTTCGTTTGAATTTTTAACTCATAAAACCTTATTCTCTACAATTTTACTTAGTAACGTCTAACCATCACATACATCTTAAAGTTCTCGGGCAACATTATCATTGGACTAACGCGAAAAACTTCGTCCAGCTCAATCTTTGAGTAAACCGTTAAAGAGCTCAAAGCTTTGATTGCAGCCTGACTGTCACTAAAAATTAAGACGTCTCTTCCCATCATTTCGGTTCCAACAGCATCCATGTTGGCTGAAACATCGGCTCAGGATAAGCTGCAGTATTCTGGTATCCTAAAATAGATTTTCAGAAAAGAAGCTCCTCCGAGCTTACCGTCGAGTGTAGATATAAATTATATCAGATGGAGTGTTAGTATCTTCCCTCACTCCTCACTGCTTGGGGTCGTTATGATAAAATTGCTTTCCAGGACCGATATTAAAGCAAAACGTAGCGTATTGTTTAAAATGAAGCAGGTTGCCACTGGGATGCCTCTCATAAGTGAAGAGCAGCGAGCGCTGCCATCCTTTGTCCTGCGAAATCCAGGAACTCCAAAATAGTGTCCACTGCATCGCTTGGATGGTTCTGAGCGCTCCGCTTATGCAAATCATATTAGACCTGGCACCTTGGTGAGTAGCCTGAGGTGGTCCCCTTTTTTAATGCGGGCCACCTAACAATCACTCCATATAGTCTAAGGACTGCTAAGTTCATGTTCAATGTTCATCGAAAAATCCGGAGATTAAAT
>NW_016238864.1:0-1083 GCF_001687245.7 Rhagoletis zephyria | reverse complement strand
TAGACGACAGCCAACTTCTGAACTGCATTCCCTGTCAGCTGGTGGCCGACTCGGCGCTCTCTCTGGTCAACAACGACGACCAAAGACCTCGGCAACGGCTGCGGTCACCCTCAGTGTCATCATTTCGAAACTTGGATGACAACAACCACAACAACCAAAACAACAACAGGAGAGACCACAAAGACCACGACAACTCCTCCTCCTCCTTTGACACCTTCTGCCGGCGACTGTCCGTCGTCTTCAAGGAACAGGAGCGNGATGAACTCCACTGAAGAGAATGGACTTCGCGCTCGGCCTCGACGCCCCAACTCGAAGGGCTCACTGGCCAGCTGGTTCTCCTTTGACTCCTTTCGCCGTGGTGTAAGTGGCGGCCAGTTGGCCTCGGGCAGCGCCATCACCCTCACCAAGTTCACCTTTGACGACTCGAAGTTGTTTCGCGGCCCGGAGACGCCTACCAGCCAGGACGATCCGCTAAAGGTAAAGTGGAGTTGATCTTTTTTCTTTCTTTTTGGTGGTAGTGGTCAGAGATGAAGAAGAGAGCCTTTTAGTCGACAAATTAAAACCTGCATCGCTTCCTTTCATCATCATCACCTTCGTCTTTCATCACTTCAACGCATAAGAACACAAACACACACACCTCTTTCAGCATTTGCATTTACCATCTCCAGCAAAAAGTGCTGCCTTACTTTGCCGGAAAAACGCCCTGTTGTACTGAACTGTAGCATGGGTTGGGCATAGAATGGGAGTAGATTTGGGGATAAATTCAGGACCGGGCTTTGGGGTAGAGCTTAGGGGCGGTTTGCTGGGTTCAGTACAGCAAGGCGTTTTCTCAGTTCAGTAAGGCACGCTGTTTTACTGTCCGTTTGTTTGTGAGAAGATCATCAGCCTGAACTCCACTTCGTTCTTCAGTTTGGCCTCCAAGTTCTTCAAGCCAACTCGACTCAACTCAACTCAACAGATCATCATCATCATCATTTCCTCTTTCCTTTTTTCCTTCTTTCCATTTTTTCTTCTTTCCTCTCTCTTTCTATCCTCCCCTCCCCTTCCCTCCCCTCTCTTGGGAGCAGCAACCCATGGCCGACA
>NW_016238863.1:0-1083 GCF_001687245.7 Rhagoletis zephyria | reverse complement strand
TTTTGAGTTTAGTCCGAAAAACGGAAATGGCTATCATTTTATGTATGTAGTCTTCCTTATCCAGAGTTTCGCCCGAACAAAAATTCACGCGAAAATTTTGATNGAAAAATACGGATGTTCTAAATACCTAAACTCCAGTGGGTCAATTTTTGGCAAAGGAATTTTTCAACATACAGGTAGTAACGCTGCGAATTTGAACGAAATCTGTTAATAAATACGACTTTTATAAATAACTCTACTCCAGCGCCGCCAGCGTGTTTTCTAGTAGCCTATAATAGGACCTCCGACAATTTGACTGGGCTCTATTGAGTGATTTTTGAGTTTAGTCCGAAAAACGGAAATGGCTATCATTTTATGTATGTAGTCTTCCTTATCCAGAGTTTCGCCCGAACAAAAATTCACGCGAAAATTTTGATTCCCCCATAGTAAGTACATGGAAACCTAAAGCGAAAAGTGAACCGGTTCAGGGAAGTTGAAACGTTTCGAATGTGTGTTAACAAAATAGGTTCATAAATACGGCTTTTATAAATAACTCGACTCCAGCACCACCTAGCGGGTCCGTTTTTCGCAAGTGCTTTTTTCATAATGCTTACGAAATCGGTTCATAAATACAACTCTTATAAATAACTCGCCTCCCGCGCCACCTAGCGGCTCCGTTTTCGGCAAACATATTTTCCATTATGCTGAAACTATACCTCTTGAATTTGAAAGAAATCCGTTCATAAATACGATTTTTATAAATAACTCGACTCCCGCGCCACCAAGCGGGTCTATTTTTGCTAAACGTGTTTGCCATCAAGCTGGTAGCTTACATTTTGAATTAAAAAAAAATCGGTTCATAAATACGATTTTCATAAATCACTCGACCCCAGCGCCACCTACCGAGTTTTCTGGGAGCCTATAATAGGACCATATATGCATGGTACAACCTCTGAAAATTTGCCTGAAATCCATGCATTGAGTTAACTCCGAGCAACGAAAACGGCTATTATTTTATATATATAGATTTATATCTATATCTATATCTATATCTATATTTATGATGTATTATGGAACGAATTTCCGTCATCCCTTGTCAAATTT
>NW_016238862.1:0-1083 GCF_001687245.7 Rhagoletis zephyria | reverse complement strand
ATCACGTCCACACATACACATGTACATACATATGTATGGCCCCAAGCCAAAAAATTGGCGGGAAGGTTGGCTTATTAATTTACAAGCGCTTGCGAACTTGGTACCAAAGGCACCCCATACATATATTATGGGCCATAACCCAGCAAACATTTGGAGTCATAGATGCATCTATAAGAAGTTCTATTTCGGAGGATTTATGCTCATAATGAGCTCATTTAAGAGTCCGAAATGAGCGTGTTTCCCTTCCTTCGAAGGTCGACTTATATCAGCTTAAATTCATAAATCAAATGAGCCCCAATACGAGTCATATTGGCCTCATATACGTCTCATTTTGGACTATGTTAAGACAATTTTTGGCCTCATATATGAATCATTTCAGACTCATAACTTGGATCATATATGACTCCTAAAATATTCATATACATAAGTCACACATTTTTTGTTTTTGAAACTCATATTTCTTACGGAACTAGGACTTCTTTCGAACTCGAACGCTCAGAATATTTTTGTGGGGAGCACACGAATTATCAACCTTATACACACATCAATAGATATAAAGGTTTATGATAAATTACCTTAGTGCGTGGCTATTGTTAATACATATGTGCATATTTATTACTTTGCGTACATATCTGTCATTTACTTCAATAGTGTTACAACTGAAAAAAGCTAAACTCGAGAAAACCGTCTTTAAAGTACTCCCATAGTAAAAATTATTACATATTTTGGTCTAGTGAGATGCTGGTAATCGATACAGCTATGAAATTTTTGCATAACATAGAATAAGAGGTAGCGGTAATTTCTGCATACTCAACACAAAATTTATATTTTTTGGATCATGACTCTTTTGGAGTAAATGAGCGATATGCGCAAACATTTTATGGCCTCTAGTTCCTATGAATAAAAATACTTTTTGGCTTATACATATGTATGTACACACTATGTTCGTACTCGATAGATATACTTAAGTGTCTACATATATATGTATGTATGCACATAATATACATATTAGGCCTTATCGCGAATTTCATGTGAATAAATATTCCCAAAAATTATAAAGCAAAACAAAAACAATTTTTCCCA
>NW_016238861.1:0-1084 GCF_001687245.7 Rhagoletis zephyria | reverse complement strand
TTTATAGGACCCCTAAAACCTCAAATTGGTCCACCATTTCTTTTTTTTTTTTACTTTTTAGGTGTCCGATAAAAATAGTCAATAATAGAAAAAGCCAACAGATCGCAGCAATCGGCTGCAACTCGTTTCGCTACACACTAGTCGATCGGTTGACGATTTTAATTTTACGTTGTTCGTCGGCAAGTAAACTAATGCGCAAAACGGACAACAACTCTATTAAATGCATGTTAAATTATGTATTAAAATCTATTTAACCTGTCCATTAGTTCCTTAATAAATGTTTTACCTAATCTTGCTATTTTTCCGCTCATGTTCACTCTATCAGATCACAAAATAAATTACAAAAATCTAAGGACGCGTACGGTCCACTTTTGTGCCTATAAGGGTGTACGGTCTAATATAGAGGGTTGTGCTTTTATAAGCCTTTTTTATTTATACATATTTTGCATTTTCAGATTGGCTCTCAGTTAGAGTCTCATTTGTTGAAACACACCAAGGNATCATCGGTCGCCTTTGGCATACAAGCTAATAGTTTGAAAAATCCAAACGGTGAATTTCGCACACATGGGCGTAAATTTGTGAATTTTACGCTCGGTAGAGCGCTCTCCTTTTTCATCGCATTCTTCTACCCAAATTGGGTTAGCACATTTAAAGTGAAAGTTTTCACTGCTGACTTCTCTTCATTCCTACGCAACACCATCAATCATGCTATTACGGAAAGAGAGAAGACTGGTGCCATACGTAACGATTTAATCGATGTGTTGTTGGGCATGAAAAAGGAGTTGCTCGCGAGGCAAGAGTACGATAACGAGGCGCAGGATATGCTAACAGCGCAGGCAGCAGTATTTTTAACTGCTGGTTTTGAGACGTCATCTTCAACGATGGCTTTTGCGCTGTACGAATTGGCCAAACATCCGGATTTACAGGAGCGACTACGCAACGAAATTCGCGACGCACTTCTGATAGATCATGGCAAACTATCTTATGAGACCATCATCAATTTACCATATCTGGGTATGGTAGTGGATGAGGTCCTACGTTTGTATCCAGTACTACCTGTGCTCGATCGCGAGCACCTTCCACG
>NW_016238860.1:0-1084 GCF_001687245.7 Rhagoletis zephyria | reverse complement strand
AAATATTGAAAATGTCCTTTCAAAACTACGGTAAGTTTGCTCTTTTAGAGCGCATACATTGTTCCAAAATAACGATTCCAGTATCTTCATTTATGTATATTGTAACTATTAATATCTTATAAAGAGAAGCGTACAATTTTTTACCTAAACTAATAAAGTTGGAAGGACGAAATTCGAGGACGTGGTAGTTTACATATTAGTCCTTGACATATATCTTTTTCAAAAATAAATATTGGAAACTTCAAAGGATAATCAAGGATAAAATTTTAAAAGGACATTTTCAATGCTTAGTCGTCCTGGGCACCCCAAAATTAATTAATTTTTCTATTCTACAGGATTTTTCCTTATGGTATGCATTTTGATTCTAATTATAGAAAGGATAACAAAATAGAGGAAAATACATTTATTATTATTAAAGTATTCAATATTGTTTTAAAATTGACTAGAACTTAACAAATTTTAAAACATCGGAAACCATCGATATATCGATAGTTCTCTGGCGATGTATTTTAGCCTCGATGCTATTTTCTCCGATGCNGACACAAAATTGTACATGGTGTTTATTAAAGCATTGAGGATGGCATTTCGATGATGAAATGCCACAAATATTAAAATTACACAAATTATTTAGTTATTATATTTTTGCTCGGAACTGGTTAGATATTACATCTAGCTGTAATTTAGAGTATATGCACTAGAATACTTAACGAAATATAGCCAACGCGCAAATTGGAGCAAAATAATATTGGAAAAAAAATTGAAGCATTTCAAGCCTTTGGAGAATAGCTCTTCGGTATAAAACAATCATGGCCCCCTCAGTGAGTGTTTTCATGAGCATGCAATGTCGACTCACTTTAAAGGCTTTATTTTGCCGACTTAATGAGTTTTTTAATAGATGAATATTTCATTGATATACATAGTATATGTACACTCCCCGCCTCTTAAATAGATTGTTTAATATTCACTAATTTCAACAAAGGCTGCAACTATACAAATGACTGGCAGTATATAAGCTAACAATATTTTCTGGAAAATTTTCGGGTAGGTATGCTGTTTTGTAGCCCATTCAATTTTAGTATAATAA
>NW_016238859.1:0-1084 GCF_001687245.7 Rhagoletis zephyria | reverse complement strand
GAGTGTTTGAAGCAACGAGTTTGACTCAAGATTTGAGTGTCTGAAAAAAGTGTTTTGAGTCATTAGCACCGTTTTACGATGAAACAAAATTGTTTGTTTTAACAAATGAAATGTGTGTTAAAAATGCGACTCAGCTGGACAAACTTGCTCAAAATAAATGTGATGTGATAAAAATGTTTATTAACTAACTAACTCAAAAATTACCTACTCTAGTGAATAAAAGAAGCCAAACATAACATTTTTATTTAAAAAAATCACACACAACGTCAAAGTAAAACAAAANTTAAAACTAAAGTAAAAAACAACAACAAAACAAAAATAGTCAGAATATTTCAAAAAAATGAATAAGCAAAGCACAGAATGTAAAGGATTGCTAATTACTGGGGTTTTTGTTACGCTGTTGAACGTCGTAAAACACCATAAAAAAATCTAAAAAGTCTGAAAAGCAGCACACTTTTAAAAAAGTTCTTTTTTTAGTAGTTTGTTGCAGCAAACAAACAAAAACTGCCTAATGACTGCCGTCAATGTTGCTGTGACGTTCAGTGAGCTCAGTCAGACAACTTTGCAGCAAAATGGACGCACTAAATTAGTGCGATTTAAAAAAGTCAGTCTACTTTTTGTTTGTTAGTTTTTCTNATTATCATTACTATCAACGCCAGAGTAATGGCCATATTGCCCTTCAATTTGAACTGACCACACTGGGCAGCATTTTAAACGCCAAGTGAGCAGTTGACTTTTAATTAGAGATGCCAGACAGTTTTCTGCTAGTTCTGGCTGTCGTCCGAACAGAAAGTACCGGCTAAACTTGTTTTTGTCCAGTATTAAAAAATAAAAAGTAAAACAATTTAAAAAACGGAGCAAACTTGTAGAGCATTTTTTTAGTTGAAAAACAGCATTCATGACATGGCTACTACAAATCGACAAATGTGATGCGCCGCATCACTGAAGATGCTGTCGCTGCTGCTTTTTGTTGAGTTTTTCCAACAGACAAAATTCAAAAAAAGTGAGAAGAAGCATAAGTGAAATCGATAAAACTTAAGGGGGGACAACGCAAAGGCACAAAATATTTTCGAATTTTTAGTTT